>NC_056726.1:1664639987-1664802487 GCF_019279795.1 Protopterus annectens | reverse complement strand
CAGACATGTACACATGCATAAATAAACACACACACACACACACACATACACACACACACACATACACACACACACACACACACACACACACATACACACACACACACACACATACACACACACACACACACACACACACACACACACACACACACACACACGCACACACATGCACACAGACTTATGCACTCACACACAGACATGCACACATGCATAAATAAACACACACATACACACACACACACATACACACACACACACACACACACACACACACACACACACACACACGCGCGCACACACACACGCACGCACATGCACACATAGACACATATGCACACAGCCGCCTTATCATCCTCATGTTGTTATTTTGTTCTAATACTAGGTTTGGATCAATTTAAAACATTGATGATTGATGAAGGGGATCATAATAAGCAAAAACAATGTTCAGGTTCTCCTGCACTTGCATATTCAGTTTTCAGACTAATGTTTGAAATCTGTTATTGAAATCTGTCTAGACTCTTGCAACATCATGTGGCTATACACTGTACAAGATGGCATAACACAAATTTTATTAATTGTCCAATGAGTATCTAAAGGCCAGTGGAGGTATTTGTTTTATTTGATGAATCAGACAAATGTGAAAGAATTTCCTACCATATTTTTTCAGGTATCTAATCACAGTAGAAGCATTTAGAGTTGAGTATATAAACTTTTCACAAGAAATTGTTTAATCCAGCTTTTCATAAATGATAAGGGCAGTCTCTGTGGGTAGGGACAGGCCGTTTGAAGAAAAGACTCAAGTAACTGTTAAATTTGGGGCTTAAATTTTCAACTTTTCAAAAATATAAAATTGATTTTGTTTAATATTCAAATGTTAATTTTCCAATTGTGTTTATTTTTTCAATAAAAAGTTTTGACATAAAAAAATGTGCATTTCAGTGTTTGTTCCAATTAAAACCAGACTGAATGCGGATTGAATTATTTCTTTATTTTTTTTCATTTTTTAACAGAATTGTCCAGCTGGACATAAGCTGTCCATTTTCTATGGATATCCAGGGATAAAATCTCCAAATATAAATACATGTATAAAAGGTACATAAAACAGATAAGATAAATTGAAATTACATTAAACAATTTAGCAGAATGAATGCAAACAAAGCACATACTAAAATGTGAACATTGTTTTACTAAAGGCACAGAACATATCAAGAAATAAAAAAATTGTAAGACATAAATAAAATATGGACCATGAGTGCAAAGATGGTTCAAAACAAAGTGCATGTCAGGAAATTAAAAAAAAATCATTTATGAGAGTTAGTTTTTGAAAAGTAAGGAGGGATTGAAAAGGTATTAAGTAATATGTTGGTTGAAGTGACAGTTATGTAGCACTATGCAGGACAACAAGGCACAAAACAAGTCTGCTAGGAAATATCAGAGAAATAAGTACAGGTGCCTGCAGAGAACATGACTGGATCATACCTTGGATGTGGTAGAGGTTGAACAGATGATTGCTAGATAAGCTGAGTTGGAGGAAGGGAGATGGTGAAGAAGGCTGATTAAGAGGATATAGAATTACTGAAATGAAGATAGGCTGTATAGTTTGTGGCTGGGTAGTGGGAGGCACAGAGGGATGTGATATGACAGAGGATGAAATAACAGAGAGAGAAAAATGCACAAGGAAGTAAACCAGGAGATGATGCCGGGAAATAGCAGTGTGTAGTAAAAATAAGCAGGCAATGTGAGATGAGTAGGAAGTGATAAAGAAAGGAAAAGGAGCGTAAGTAGTCTACAGAGAAAAGACTGCAGAGAGTGAGGGATAGCATAGTTCAGAATGCACTGTATGGATGGATAGGATATGTGTCTAACCAGGAGATGTGCAAGTACACACTAGTATGCTCATTAGATGCTCTTTATACACAGATATCTTCATTAGGTGCACTTTTGACTTGAACAATTCCACCTGAAGTATTTATTTAAGGGCAAGGGGGCTGGAGTTCCAGATTTTTGAGATGTATGAGAAATAGACATTTTTGGTTGGATTCAATGAACCCTACACAGTATGTTAAAGCTATGTGCACATCTAGTTACAACCCACATATGGTAGCATGCTGATTTGTATTCAGTAAGGGGCTCTAGAGGCGTGCCAACTCAGTAAACACTGGCATGCTAATTACAACATAAGCAGCTGAATTGTATGCTAGTCAACCAATCTGAGATGGAGGAGTTATTCAACAAGCTATAAAGCAATTGCATATTATCAGTGCAGGTTTTGGCCTTGAATTTCAAAATATATTGGAATACAGCCACAGAAACTACTCTACATGGAAAGAATGTTACGGGCTGCTGTTGCTCTTCTGCATGTATATGTGCAACATACCCAAGTCTATACTGCTGCTGCTAATAGACCTCAGCTAAGAAGGAGAAGGGTATTTAGACTCTGCTTGACTATTCATGGTCTCATGAGGTGGAAATAGTAAAGCCTACAGGGTGGATAGAGGCACACTACAGGAACTCTGTAACCTCTGTCATCCTCAAATGACAGCAAGGGCAAACTGCAGGGAACCATTACCTGTGGAAATTAAAGTATGTGTAGCACTTAAATTAATAGCTACAGGAACCTTTGAGAGACCAACAGCAGATATGCTGGGGTTGCCACAGGCATCAGCATCCAGGATCCTACATCAATTGCTGAATGCTATGCTATAACATGCCAGTGACTGCATACATTTTCCCTCTATGTTGGAGGACAGAGCTACAACTATGCAGTATTTCTGTCCTGTAGCAGACTTTCCCAAAGTCCTAGATGCCATAGACTGCACACATATTGATCTCAAAGCACCACCCTCGGAACAGGGAAATGTCAACAGAAACAGAAAGGGCTTTCACTCCATTAACTGCCAGGTTGTGTGTAATGCTAAGGGAATCATCCTGAATTTGTATGCTGGCAGCCCCACCAGTTACCCCAAATGCCGTATCTGGTACAACTCTCAACTCTATCAGAGGTTTTCTAGAGGGAATATCCCACAAAATCATTTACTGGGTGATGCAGGGTATGCTCTCAAATTGTGGTGAATGAGTCCCATCAGAAATGCATACACACCATCTGAAGAACACTATAATGAAGCACATCCTCAAACAAGAAATATCATAGAGCATGTGTTTGGGCTGCTGAAGCCACAGCTCCAAGTGCCTAGATACATTGGGGGAACCATGCAGTACAATACCCAAACTTGTACTGAAATTTTCACTGTCTGTGCTATCCCCCAAAATATTATCCTAAGAAAACAGCTTCAACTGGAACACTAAGGGGATGGGATAAAAATCGCACAACCACTGGTAAGGTCACCACATACACAGTCACATGCAGGTGAGGTGTCAGAGGTGGAAACACCAGCCACTGTCAATGGCAGTAGACATAGGTGTGCTTAATATGCCCTTGCCCTTGCCAAGAGACAACAGATAGCAGGCATGCTCACCACCTAAGGAGGTACAGTTTTCATTTTATGCACATGCATACAGAAAAATAGATGCTAGCCAGAGCTTAAAACCTTTATTTACCCATGCAATGGCAGTGTACTGCTAGCATCAGACAGAGGCATCCCCAAATTAAAACACTTGTAACTGATGGACTATCGAGGTAAATGTTTGAACTTGGAATAAGAAAATAAATGGCTAAGAACAAGAATGAATGGCAGATACCTGCATATTGTTTTTTTACAGCAATGACATTGATAAGTGAAAGGACTGATGTATGTCAATAGATGTGTGCCCTTTATCAACTAATACGCCTCATGCATCAGATACACACAATACAAAAACCTGTAAGAAAGCAATACAATTTTCAAAAGAGCATCACAAACACATATATACTAAGCAACCAGTCAGCTATGCATCCTGTGCATCAGACAAAAGACTTATGTAGCCCTGAAGTCAAATGTTAGAATCAAGGAGATGGGATAGTTATCATCATTTGCACAGGGTGTTGTTTGGGGAGGCATGTTTCATCAGACAAAAGACTTGTATATCCCTGAATCCAAAAGATAGAATTAAGGAGATGGGACAGTTATTATCATTTGCACAGGGTGTCGTTTGGGAAGCAGATGGCCAAGGCTGACACAAAAGGTAGTGAGTGTGTGTGTGTGTGTGTGTGTGTGTGTGTGTGTGTGTGTGTGTGTGTGTGTGTGTGTGTGTGTGTGTCTGTTTAAGAAAGACAGCCAGGCAAAAAATTTAGATAAATTATCAAATGGCGAATTAGACAGAATGAGCTGCAAGCCTCACAGATGACACATGTACCTGTTACATGTGTGTCTGTCTGGGCACTCAAGGTGAAACATGTGTATTTTGAAGAACACAACCAAGCTCTCTGCTAGCTCTACATCCTGGTATGTTAGACATGTATTTGCCATGCATGGTAGAGGTAACAGTTTATTGTTCTCACCTCCCTGACCACAAAAACTGGCTCAGCCAGCAGTTGCAGTGGCATGTCCATGCCCATGGTCAGATGTGCTGCTGCAACCCGAACATGACTTATGTCTGCTAGATGAACTCACCTCATGAGTTTGCCCTGGACCATGACCCCATGGCCTACCATGTTTGGGTGTGGGCACCTCAATCACTGATGGAGCAGTGGAAGTAGTGCCACTATGGGAGCATGATTGTGCAGGTCCATGTTGGCTAACATCAGATGATGATGCTGACCTACATCCATGTGGATGCTGTCCCCATCCCAGCAGATGTTCAGTCACAGACACTACCCATTCCATAGTGTCATTCATCCAATCCACTGAATCAGCAAAATGACAAAGGCAGTCATGCACGTCAGCCTGTGATGCATCTACAACTTTAAGTATGTCCTCTGAGGCCCTAGTGGAACATGCCTGCACCTCCATGATGGCACTAAACATATGTGAAGTGACAGGTAATGACACACCAGGATCAGATGAAGGGTGGACAGCAGGCCTCCTCTGAGCATGCCTACAAACCTACTTCACGGCACCTCACCCACACTTTGGCTATAGCCAGAGTCAACTGGCAATGAAACTGCAGTAACCATGCTACCCTGATCAAGTGTGTAACCCTCCACTAGTCCAGTGTCTGAGGGCTCAGTGGAATAGGTATGTATAGGCCTACTAACTGTGTCTAAGTGAAATACAGAGAATGGCTGAATGTCAACCACAGTGTTATATTCAACTTCTACACCCCCTAAGTGTACCTCTGTTTGGCCACCATCATCATCAGAGTCTACCAATACTCTAATATCAGGAGTTAAGAGTCCTACACATCCACTGTAGGGATCTCCTATGAAAATAAGCAACAAACATGAAATTAATACTGCATTAAATATTTAAAACAATTTATATGATAACAATAAAAACTGGTTCTTAAAATGCTAGTTTAAACAAGTGTTGTTGCCAAAACACTGGTGCTTAAAATGCATATTATATTATAATATACTAAGATATGTTCATTTTGAAGTTGATTGATTAATTGATGATCCTAAATGAATAAATAAATGCACAAACCAACAGAGAAGTTTCACACAGAGATGGAAGAGTTTGTGGTAACCCTCCTTGAATATATTGAGAGAACACTCCTACCTGGTGGTAGCTTGGATATGGAAGCCATGAAGGGGATGTTTATCAAAAAGCATATGCATATCTATTATTCAGGTTCACTGAGGCAGCAGACATAACAACCTGTATCACATGGTAAGTATGTGCCCATATGCTATGCCAGTAATTGGCTTTGCTGCCTTATGTGTGCTGCATGCAAACAAAATGATGCATATGTTCCTGCATTGCCACAGGCATGTTATATTTTTTTTCTTTTACAGGTTCCATTGGTTTGGGGCTCTGCATTAAAGTCTGGCATATGGGTGATGTCAATGGATCACTTGAGGCTGATGATGAGGATGATAGCACATGGTAAAATGTAATGGCTCAGTGGTACTCTTAGCATCACTAATATCCCTATATATGAGATGACAGTGGAGCAGAAGGCTGAATCCCAACAATCCACTGTGTTTAGCACTGGATGTCCAGTCCATCTTAGCCATACTGAAGCTCTACAACAGTCACCACCACAAACTGAATCTGGGAGATGCTCTACCATCAAGGTGCATTCACCAGGCATGAAGGGAGAGGTGTGTAGTTGGATGCCTTCCTTTGCAACAATCATTGAATGAACAGGTCAGTGACCCAGGCACACACACCTGCAACGCACACCATGGCAGATCTCAGGTGTGTGCTGCAGTGCACCAGCATCAGGTACACTGGTTGGTAAGTAATACTAGGCAGTTGATTTAGGTGAATCATTTGAGGTCTAGCCACAGCAATAGCCAGAATTTCCTCTATATGTTATATCTTTCTAAAAAGGTTTGTGTGACACCCCAACTCCATGTGTAAAAATGGGAAAAAGTGGTTGTGGATGAATGGATGGATGGATTTTGAAAATTTTTATGAAGTGATTTTGTTTAATATGGAAGCTGAGTATATTTCAGAGGAGAAAGGTTTCTTTACAAGAGGCACGTACCCTGCAGCAGCATCTGTTTATACAATGCAGTGGATGTTTCATTGTCTAGTAGTGTCATAAATAGGGCTAGATGGAGGTGGAAACTACTCTAGGTGCAAGCTGTTAGGGGCATAAATCATCAGGTACTGATGCTGAGTAAGTGAAATGGCACTGATTTTTGAAGTTGCAAGGATATTGGTTTTCACAAATTGATACTGATATTACATTTGCAGTTACATCCTAAGTGTTTAATGTGTTAGTAACTATAACAAGCTACCTGTTACAGCTGTAGCAAACAGATTTGTACAACTATAGAGCATGTATGAGTTTTTTTTTTTTTTAATTCTTCCAAACTTTCATTAGTTTTTTTTCCAGTTTATAAGTTGCCAGTTTAAGGAATTACAAATGGGTATAAGATAACCTAGCTACAGTTCTGGTGAATATTATTTTTATTTGCAGTGGTACAAGATTTCTGAATGCTTAGGATGTCATACAGAAAAAGGTTATTTGAAGCCTTGTGTGTTAAGTAGAGGTCACCCTGCAAAAGGCTGAATGATGCCAAAAACAGGGATAACATTTTAATGCATTCTGAGCATGGCATAAAACTTGGACCTTGCATTTTCTTGCTGAAGAAACATTGGAGTCATTCAGGTTGAGCCATGTGTTTGGCCGCGTACATGATAACTGGAGCATGTACCAATTATAAATTTGTTAAAGGTAGAGTAGAGAGAGATAATAGGATCTCTTGGTCTGTAAGATATACCTTTGGGAATTACAATTATAAGGTAGAAAGAATTTCTAATGACTGTAGAGACATGGTGGTTGAAAGCAAGCTCAGTGCCTCTGAAAGTGCCCATGTCCCTAACTAATGTATTAATGCTGAGATGGATATATTAAATGATAGGTATAAGGTGCACACTTTTAACCTAAGGGCACCTACTGTTTTCCAAATCCAGTCTTAGTCATTAACATAGCACCACATGCTTGTATGCAATAAACCTTCACGTAGGATCCAATAGTTATCAGAAGAGTTAATAACAACTCCAAGGTTGCAGTCATCTGCAAACATTAACAATACACCAATGACATTAGCTACAGACCAATGGCATTATATATAGAACAAAGGCATTAGTCATGACATCAGATAAACAGATTTTAAGGAGGAGTTTTCCTAGTACAGAGCCCTGAGGGGCTTGCAGGTGATGATATTTTTAGAGTATGCAGTTCCCTTATTCTAATTTGCTGGGCTCTGCTGTTGAGTTAGTTTCCTGTCCAGCGGGTTATATACAGATTTGCACTTTTGTTTAATTAGACTGCCCATAATGCCTGAGTGCAGTACTATATCTAAGATATTAAGCAGATTAAAGTATTTTCTGTTTGCCATTTTGCCTTCATCCAAAGTCTTTGTGACTTTTTCAGACATCTTTGCTAGGAAAAGCTAACAGGATCTACCATTTTCAATTGACACGTGCTTTGGGTTAAGGGACTGTAAACTGCCAAGACCATTGTTTATGTAGTCTATTTGTGATGTGATCCTTTGTCTTGAGTCAAGGCCAGTAAGGCTTATTGTACTTTAGCTGCCAGGATAACTGATGGGATTGCTTTTATGAAGGGGAATGGCCCCAGCAAATTTTCCATGCCTCTAACATTAAAGTGTTGGGGAGACTGATGTCAAACATATTCAAGAGTGATTGTGCGAAACATTGTTTTGCAGTAACAATGAAACAACCTGCCAGGATGTCAAACTCAATAGAGTTAACTTTCTTAACTTCTGATAGAGCCTTAAAAAAATTCTTAAGGTGATTTGTGGGGTGTAGATAATGTATCATGTGAGGGGGCACGGGTGTGATGGAAGAAATTAGAAATGTATATGATGATATGTTTGCTATGTTCACAGGGTTTGAGTGGATGATATTGATCCAGAACAACATGGTGCAATGCTGGTCATTGTTCTCAAGGTTCCAGACGCAGATGAAATAGGACTAAGTGATTGTCCTTGCTAGGGGTGGTGATTTGATTTAGCATTTAGTCTTCGTAGATTAGATTTTTTATGAATTTTTTTTGCTTTTTTTTTTTTTTTGGTCCCCTTGGTACTGGCCCAGACTCTAAAGCCCCATATCCACAATGGGTCTGTCAGCCATTCTCTTACCTACCCTGAACTATTCTGCTATTTTCTGGGGCTTTGTTCTGGATCCTAAAGGCATCTGGGAGTCAGTCACATGTGCTTCCATCCAGCTGGGTCTTTGTATATGCCCTACCCACTTTCCTTTTCCCCATCTCCCACACTCATTGAATATTTCCAAAGCCAACTCCCCTCTATGGAGCACAACTCAACTTAGGAAGCAGCAGTGACAAGCACTCTTATTCTGGGACAGACACAAATCCCACCCTGCCACTCCTTCCGTTGTTTGAGCCACTAATGAAACGGGTCAGCTGGGCCGTAGTTAGGGTTTTATCCCTCTATGGCAAAAAAAACGATTTTTTTTTTTACTTTTTTGAAATAAGTTTATAGAACAAGAGGCTTACAGTTTTCTTTTCAGTATTTTGTTTCTATTGTTGTAGGGTTTGTTTAGTACAGGGTTCACCTCAGTGATTTGTTCTTAAATTTGATGTTTCATTAAATAGTGGATCAGTACCAAAGTCTCAATACAGATTTTAAGATAAGCATAGAAGCTCTCTTCTAATGTGGCTGTATGCACCATAGGATTGTGTAGGGGAGGGGGCTATTGAACTAGATCAGATGATCAGCTAGTTGGAAAAACCTGACTTCAAAGAAATCTTAGAATATGGTAGAGTTTATGAGCATGTTGGATACTGTCCTAATGGTGAAGATCACCAAACAATAGTCAGACCTGATTAATGATGTGGTAGCTACAGGTGCAGAGCATAGTGGTACAATGCTTGTGAGAATCAAGTCATATAAGTTTGACTTATATTAGGGGAGAACAGTGTTGGATCTATTCATTTGTTATTGATAAGACCTAGAAAGTATTGGACATATTTATTTGCAGTAATTCAGGTCTTCTAATCTAATGAGTATAGATTCATAGGTAAATAATAGGCTAGCAATCTGCATACTATTAAAACCCTAGCCAATAACAAGATGTAAGAATCAAGTCCTGTACCTTGTCTGTATGAGGTTTAGACATTAACTGTTATGCCCACCCTGTCCCTAAAGAAGAATGGCATATTTCAATAACAGGAGTCAAACCCAGGCCAAATGGGCAAAAACCAGGAATCCTAACTGGTAGACCATATGGGACATCCCCTCAGATGGTTAATGGAAATCAAGAATAAAGGTTCTACAGAAGGAGACTCAAGGTTGTATAGATATGCTTTGTTCATAATGGGTGCCATAGGATTGGTTATTTAGTGTACAACGATACGGTACAGTATCTTTTTTATAGTTACCAGGGCATGGAAATATTCCAGGTCATTGCCATGCCATATAAGTCCAGATTTGATTGAGTTGCTGAAGAATTTGGATAGAACATCACATGTAATAATGCCCTCTGAGGTGGGTCTGAGTTAGTGGCAGCCATTCTACCCTGGCAGAGTGGGAGTTATCAATGTACGGGAACAATTTTTGTTAAGGTTTCTAGCATGAGGCAGCAGCACTAATTTAAATATTATCCAGGTTTGCCTTTAATAGGCTTATATATTTGTCAGACTGGCATTACCTAAGACAAGCACAATGGGGATGGAGAAAGTTTTTGCCAATACACAAAAACACAAAGGGGAGAGGTATGCCATCCCTTGCAAAGGTATTTATTTATTAATTTATCCTTTGTTGACCATGGTAGTCCCAATAGGCTAGTTGGCTCTTTTCAGGGGAGACCCGAGATAGAAATGATATCACTAGGGGAAATTTGGCCAGGGCATCAGGGAACTCCCACTGCTCTTTTCAATAGGTGCAGTGGGATCTTTTACATCCACCTGAGCTTTCACTAACTCAAGCAGATGGGGCCTCAGGTTAGCATCTCATGCAAAGGATGATGCACTCAGGAGTGAAGCACCATCTTATGCTGTGCTGCATTGTCAGTAATCATTCGACCTGGTGTGGGAATAGAACCTGCAGCCTTCTACACCAAAAGTGAGTGCGTTGCCTTTTGCACCACTGACACAAGAACTTAGGACTGCAAACCACTCCCTACCAGACACATATTTGATACCCTTATAATGACATCAAAAGCTAAGACCTAATTATTAAAGTCAATGATTTGTTTATTTTTGTATTTTTTTTGTTTGTACTATGGCATTATGCTTTGCAAAACTAGGATGCTGCTCAAGACTAACTGCATATCCAGCTCAGATGGGCTCTCAGAGACCTCTACCATGTCTCGCTCTTCATATTAGCCAGTGATGTGTGCCTCCAGTCATTCACAACCACATGCACAACAGCCAGATCATATGCATACTTGGACTGAAGTGACCTGATCACCATAGTTACCTGCTCTACTCTAGTAACTATGGTGACCTGATCACCATAGTTACCTGCTCTACTCTAGTACCAGACAGGAAGCTCACTATTAAACTTGCACAGCAGAGAAAATGTTGCATCTGTGTATTTTTCAATGCAGTCACATATATCTAGGAAATTATCATGCCAATTTGCTGGCTGGTGAGCCCTTTATGTCTTCAGGGTGCTTTCTTTCTAACCTGTCTTAGCAGTGTTTCTGCGGGGTGTTTATGTGCAAGTTGTGAAGTATCTTTGAGTTACTGAACAGCTGCATATCAGGATTGTGGCATGGAGGTCTTTGAGGGTTGGGTATATATTTCCCAAGTGCTTTAGCATAGAATTGCTGATTGTTTAGTAAAATTCTGAATGTGTGAAATAAATTTGGTGCTAACAATCTGGTGAATACAGAAAATATGATGAAATGCTAGCATTCAAATTTAATAAACATCTACACCTCACAAGTTGAATCAGAGTGACAGAAAAGTAAGTGGTTGTCAGTATGCATAAAGGAGTTTGTTAACTGCCTCAAGGAGTCTAGTTCTAATAAGATGCCATGAGATAGTACAAGCATGGATTGTGTTCCCATTGTTAACAGGATCAGGTATATAGTAGGTATCAGACCTGTAAAATGGCAAGATTATTAGTAATAGCAAAGGATCTTGCAAATAATTAGGAGCATCTTATAGAATCTACAATTGTATTTAGGTATGTTACCAATCCATGTAGCCCCGTACGAATTGCAGAAGGAGTTATTACTGGGCACATTGCAGGTGCTGCGAAGAGCACTTTTGGCTGACATCAAAGAGTGAAACAATACTAATTTCATGAACTTTAATCATATTTTAACTTAGAAATGGGGTCCATTCTCACCATAGTATTAAAAGCCCAAAAGATTTGGAGAAATTGAAAAAAGGGTTTCTTTATAGAGCACTTCTGGTTGACATCAAGGAATGGAACAATAATAATTTCAGGAACTTTAACCACACTTTGACTTGGGAATGGGGTCCATTCCCATCATGGTATTAGAAACCCAAAAGATTTGGAGAAATTAAAAAGAGGTTTCCAATGTTTGCCCAACCAGGCCAAGAATGGAAGGGGAGAGCTTTTACTTAATAAGGCAGGAAATGACCTATCCAAGCAGCTGAATGAACCTTTATGATTCCATACCCATGTTCAGTAATATTCCATGTCTTTAACAGTGCAGTGTTTCATTCTATCCCCCCATGGTCAGGCATATCCCGCACCACTATTAGTGCACAACAATGGACTCCATTAACAGTACCCTTCTTGCCTAACTCCATGGGAACAGCATGTAGACTACTCTATAGCAATCAATGAGTGCACGTACAAACTAGACAATCCTGTGAAAAGTCACTCTCACCCTCTCCCCACATGAAAGTGTGGTAAAAGTTTCTCATGTTCCAGATGTTCCAAATGTGGGAATTAGGAGAGCTACCTGTTTGGAGAGCTGACACAATGTATTTAACACCCTTTGCATTACACACCACATAACAGTTGACTGAGAGCAAGTCCTTCTGGCTGATAAACTGTATACCATGTGGTACAGATGAGGTCTTCACAGTAATGTATTTGCAGTCAATGGCTATGTTATAAAATATCACATAGTGATTGCTCTGTCATATTCTGTCTGTGGAAACCAAATATGGTGCGGCATCATGTCTGGTGTATAATTCATGACACTGGCACCTGCAAAACTCCTAACATGTCCGGTGTCAGATACTGAAAGATCTTTGTAGCAAGAGTGGTGAATGTTATGTAAATCTTCATATCTACTATCTCGTTAGCATGGTGCCACTCATTTGCATTCCATTATGCAACCATTTCATACCATGCATAATGCTCTGTTTCCCCAGTTCTGTCCAATGACTTGCATTTCTGAATCACCTCTTTTCCTCCACAATATGCCTATAAACATAGTGCTGTGAACCAATTGATTTTGAAACCCCCTCTATGTTCAAAGGTATCACTACAGACAATTGAATTTCAGGTTAAATAAGTTAATTTTATAATTGCATTATAAGCGATCCATAATGCAAATTCTTAGAAAATCTTCTTCAAAACATGGTTAGTTAGTTATTTTTTATTGCACTATTGTTTCATCTGATTGCTGATTTTGTATTCTTTTTATTTTGACAAGCATACTGTCAATGTTGTTTTCAAAATTTTAATAAAAGCGTTTCTTAAACACACTTCACATGATAAAATACTTGACAGACAACGAATCAAAATAATTTAGATGTGTTTGAATCAGTTGCAATAAGTGCCAAACCACCATGTGGGCAACTGTAAATATAGTGAAAACATTTCTAAAATGCAGTTGAACATTTATTTTAGAAAGCCATCAGCCTTGTTGGAGTTCTTTGCTTTCTTCATGCCATCACCAGTTTAACAGATTTACACATATTTATATCTTGCCTGAAGCACCTTTATTTATTATTGATAAATTACCACCTAGAAATCAATAACAAAAGCAATAATACACACAGCAGAGGTATATGCCAATAAACAGTTATGGCAATAACTATAAAATCAGGTCAAGTGGTCACGACTTAACAGCAGTTGGGAAAACATCTGTTCCAGGCAGTAACAGCATAATACAGAACATAAATATATGATTCATTCTAGATGAACAAAATCAATGTTCCTCTCTCTGTAATAAAAATAACAACTCCCATATGGACAACTTCTCCATATTTATGCCTTGAAACATCTCTTAAATCAAAGAATACCCTATTATAAGACATAAAATAACACATTTTTTACTGAGGTTAGAAAAATTTCATAACTTTCAGTAGATCTTTTATACTTTTCAAAAAAAAAAAATCAACACCAAGGAGCGATCATGACTTTGTATACATAAGAATACATACATACATACATTTTCCTTCCACTGTCATTTGGATATAGCACTGCTGAGTGTACATTTCTTGACTGCCATCAAGAATGCACTGCTTAAAGTTTAACTTCAGCTGTTACTATTGCATTATTATTACGCTAACTGCATAAATGCATTATGTTATGATATTCAGCTTTCTGCACCAAGTACAGTAACATACATGTGACATTATTATATCCGTTTAGAAAGACTGGGCTGAGAATACTCTATAACCACGCCCGATATTGAATGACAGTGCAGTAATTAAGTAGACCGCACATTTATTCCAAATAGAAAGTATTCTGAATCAATACACACACTGTCTTGTATCCCTGGAAAACCAGCCCATGTATATAAATTCTCAGTTCTCAAAGGGATAGAAAACAAGGGGATAACATAAGACTATGGACAATGTTCAAATACAGTGGCTGGGATTCAAAATGAATGGTCTACAGCCATGTAAACTGCCAACAATGACAACTGTGGAAAAATTAGATTCAGAGACCAGCTTTAGCTGCAATGAGGAAAAGTTAATTATCTCTTAATGTGTCTCTGAATCACTTATTGTTACAGCTTGTGTTTAAAGGACATTGTGGTAGTTTTGTCGTCTAGGGTTACCACCTGCCCCACTTTGTGAGGGACAGTCCCTCTTTGGGCAGTTGTGTCCTGCGAAAAAAATTGAAAAAAGGCAGATGTCCTGAGATTTTAGGACAAAAATATTTCCTAAGTTTTCTTTAATAGTTTCATAAAACAGTTATTTTTTTTCTGAAGCACCTAAATGTTATATGAAATAGCATAAGCAGCTCAAATGCTACAAGAATAAGTTTTTATTTTGGCAAAAAGGTGAAGTTCTAGCCTTTGTACTGGTCATGGGTATGTTTTGTCCTGCAAAATCTAATATTTCTACAAAAAATGTCCCACTTTGAGTATTTGAAAAGGTGGCAACCCTATTGTCCTCTGGCAGCACATGCTCTGCATTAGCATGGTTTACCTTCAAAACGTTCCATCCCAGTTCATCGAGTCTGAAAATATCATAACCATAACATCATAAGCATGAGCTCCCAAACATCATATTTCCTCTCAGAGAAAGTAACCACTTGGCTCCCAATGAAAAAAATGCAAACTGCAGCAAATTACACCCATCGAAGTGGGGCGCTCCCCCCACTGCTCATACTTAAATATATCAACTCCAAGATCACACTATAGCAGAGAAAGGACAAATTTCAGCATGGTGGCCAAGTGGTTACTTACCCGGAGAGGAAATACAATGTTCCGGGAGTTTGTGCTTCTACACTTATGATGTTTTCGTCTCAACATTTTCAAACTCGATGAACTGGGATGTGACATTATGAAGGGGAACCTTTAGCACATGTACCATTCCTCCCAACTATACAGAGGTATGCCACAAATCCATAATCCTATATGCTCTCCATCATTATATTTTATACTTTCCAGGAAGCACTGAAGATAACAGTCAGTCAGTAATGCAGCATGTTATACTTTCATACTTATATTGTTATGAAAATGAATGTTGATGAAAAAAATGTTCAGTTAGCTTTTTCAGTGAATTGGAGTCATATTTAACAATTCCTTAATTTCATTTGCCCATCCCCCATTATTTTTAGCTTTGAGCAGAAGTCTTGAGCAAGGGCCTTTACAGGTTTGTCAGATACCACACATAGACATAAACACACACACACACACACACACACACACACACACACACACACACACACACACACACACACACACACACGCGCGCACCCCTGACTCCAATCATACGTCTACACACACACATACACACATGGTCACACACACACACACACACACACACACACACACACACACACACACACACACACACACACACACACACACACACACACACACACACACACACACACACACACACACACACACACACACACACACACACACACACACACACACACACACACACACACAATCCTGTCTCCATTCGTACCTTTACACAAACACACACACACACACACACACACACACACACACACACGCACTCCTGACTCCAATCATAGGTCTACGCACACACACATACACACACGCTCACACAGACACACACACACGCACGCACACACGCACACACACACACACACACACACACACACACACACACACACACACACACACATCCACACACACACACACACACACACACACACACACACACACACACACACACACACACACAAACATTCATATAAACACTCATTTGACTTCAGTCATGCCTCTACAGGTATGCAGACCCACTTCCATACACATACTCACACTAACACCCCCAAATCCCATGTTTTAACTGAAATTGGCTGAACTTAATTGCACCATAAATGTTTCCAGTTTAGGCAGTAGGTGATCACCCTCTGTTGGCTGTTATTTTTTTCTTTCACCAATGGAAGTTCACACAAATAAGGGATTCTTTGAATCACTTTGTACCATAAGTCAGGAGACAGAGACATTTTTCTGAACAGAACATGGCTAATTACCATTAATCACGTCCCAGTATACTTTTTACCCTACAGCTTGTGCAGCAGAACCACACTTCTTCCTGAATTTCATGATAGGTGAAAACCTTAGTGGTGGATTGATCAGTGAGAAGGACTGTTGTATTAAAGCTTTTCACTTCTGACTATGGTTTCTGAATCCGGTGGTATGTGTTTCTATATGTTAGTACATGCAGTCTATATATTGACCTAACAGAACATTGTGATGACCAGTCACAATTATCTATAGTAACAGTTACGCTGATATGGTTAAATCATGTCTCAGTAATTTTCAGTGGTTTGTACAAATCATGCACCTTCTTCACTGACAACAGGCCTCATAAAAGGCAATGTTGAGTGTTGTTGTTGTAATTCATAAATACTCTAACAATAACCCAATAACAGTGACCAGAACTAATGTATCCTTTAATGCAAATGCCCAATGTGTGCTCCTGCAGATTGCTCTAGAAGCACATACCAAATTTTTCATTGCAGTTGTAAATATTCCACAACTTTCTTCTACTAAAAGTTTTCAAGATATCCTTCTAAAGTTGCACAGTCATGTCAAACAAGACAGTGAGTCATTATACTCAGTGGCCTGGACACTGAGTAGCAAGGACAGCCAAAAAAAAAAAGTCCCCTGTGGAATTACTCTTTCCATACCCTACCTCAGTTCATTACTGAAGGATCCTGATTAAATCACACCTCCCTGCAGGATGTTAGCCTTATTAATATTCCAGAGAATCTACACTTCCTGCAAATACTCCCAAATTCCTTCATTATCATTATCAGCTTTTAATGATAATAAAAAAACTTTATATTTATCCTTGGTAGACATATCCGACTTCAGACCACTGACAAGTGGAGTACCACAGGGTTCAGTCCTGGGTCCTCTCCTGTTTGGTATTTACTTTTCTGATGTACAGGCTAACACATGAGGTCTTTGGCTAACAAAGTTCACAGATGACTGCAAACTAGGAGTCATAATTGAAACTCCTAACAATATGGACATCCTACAAAAGGGCCTCACTGAGACAGATGCCTGGTGTCAAAGCCTTGGCCACAAGCTCAATGACAAAAAGTGCATTGTCATCCCCTTTGGTAAAACCTCTGTACCCATGAGATACCACATAAGTGGTAGTCTACTTAACACTGAAAGTGTGATAAGAGACCTTGGGACACAGGTGGTCAGTAGTCTCTCCTTTGATAATCACATTGCTACAGTAGTCAGGAAATCCTTCTATGTGGCACACCTCATCACAAAATGCTTCTCATCCAGGAAAAAAGAGGTCATTGTTCCCTTCTACTCGTCACTCATAAGATCCATTATAGAGTACAACGCCCCTTTCGGTATGTACCTCACAAGACATTTACAACAACTGGAAAGGCTGCAGAAATACCTCACAAAGGGGATTACCAGCCTTAAACAAATGACCTATGCAGAACATCTAAAAAAAACTCCAGCTTTACTCCATCGCATATCTCCTACTCAGAGGCAATCTCTGCCTAACATACAAAGCTATGTGAAACCCAGAGCTGTTGGACATGCTCCACATAAAGAAATCCCAATCCCTCTGAGCTATACTCTCTAGGGACCTAAACCTTGTCACCACAATAAACACAACATGCTGGAGGGATAGATTCCTGTCCCAGAGACTTCCCATACTCTGGAACAAACTACCTATCTATATCAAACAAAGCTCCTCATTAGCACTCTTCAAGAAAAATCTTGATGAGTTTTCACTCTGCTCTTCAGTTAGTCCCACCCATCCTCCCTGTTTTTGTTTTGGTGTTAATCTTAGTGGCCTTGCAACTGCCCGCCCCTCTTGTAAATTTGTGTTTGGATACTCCTTCTGGGCCCATCTCATTTGCTCACTCAACTGAGTGCAGTGAGATCATATTCTGATTTCAGGCACTCCTACTGTGTACAAAGAGAGCATCTGGGAAACAGAAAAAAAAAAAAAAATTAAGCTTGTTTCCTGCCTTTCCTGTTAAGTGGTATAGACTATTTGTAGGCTTCTGAGCCCCCAAGCCCTTCTGTGTTGGAGGGAAGCCTTCTAGCTTAGTTTTTTTTCTTATAACTAGCCAGTTTTCTAGTTTCAGCACTCAAATCTGTTTCTTTGATCTCAGCACTTGTTCAGGAAAAAAAAAAAAAAAAAATTCATCTGCTTTTACTGTACTTGTGTCTCTACCTACTTGTTTATACTTTTGCCTCATCTTAAAAGTACTCAATTCTATTTATTACTGCTTGGTGTAACTCATTCTAAGCCTTTTGGTTTAAACACTTGGGCTTCGGACCAGTTGTTTTGCACTGAGAGGTGTTGTGGTCTGCACTGTAGTGGCAGAACAGGTAGCTTACATCCTTCTAGGTTGGGGACTGCTGATTGAGGGCTCAGTGTCTGTTATTCTAAAAGTGTATTAATTCTGGTTTAAGCACTTGGGCTTTCAGGCCAGTTATTTTACATTAAGAGGGTTTGTGGTCTGCACTCTTGTGGGAAGAGAGGCTGGACTCTGCCCTTCTGAGCTGGGAATTTCTGGTTGAAGGCTTATAGTGCATGCATATCTGAACTGCTTCTTACTGAAGTTGGTGCACCTTGTTTGCTGTGGCATAGACTGGATTCGGGCCTGCTGGATCTAGCTTTGTTTGTGTAACTTGAGCACTAATCCAGGCATTCTCTAAAGTATTCAATTGTATTTATTACTGCTTGGTAGTAACTTGATTAAAGTGTAGCTATCATTCTAAGTCTTTTGGATTAAGCACTTGGGCTTCAGACCAGTTGTTTTACATTAGGAAGGTTTGTGGCATGCACTGTGGTGGCAGGACAGGTAGCTTTCATCCTTCTAAGTTGGGAACTGCTGATTGAGAGCCCAGTGTCTGTTATTCTTAAAGTGTATTAGTTCTGGTTTAAGCACTTGGGCTTCAGGCCAGTTATTTTACATTAAGAAGGTTTGTGGTCTGCACTCTTGTGGGAGAAGAGGCTGGACTCTGCCCTTCTGAGCTGGGAATTTCTGGTTAAAGGTTTATAGTGCCTGAATATTTGAACTGTATCTTACTGAAATTGGTACACCTTGTTTGCTGTAGCATAGACTAGATCCAGGCCTGCTGAATCTAGCTTTGTTTATATGCTTGTTGTTTGTTTGCTTGTTATTTCCCTGGAACGCTAATTCCACCTAATACCCGGCTTCTCAGCGCTTCTGTGGATCACTAGTGATATCTGCATTGCTTACTGTACTTATTTCCTTGTTTCACTTGAAAGAAAGTTACTGTTTGTCGTTTTTGCATTTAAGTTACCTGTAACACATTGCACTTAAGTTACCTGGCACTTGCTCACTAAAGCAATTATATAAGTCAGCACTAAAAATTAAAAGCACTACACCCTCACTCCCCACTGGCCCTGGTTTTCAATTATTAAGGAATTCCCAATATTATTCTAGCATGTCCAAAGGTCAGTTGTCACTCTTCTCTCTGGTCCAGCTGGTGAATCTGGGAATCTAGAGGCAATGTTACAACTGCCTCATGTACACAGACAACCCTCTCCTCCTCCCAACAAATTCCAACACATGTGAGAGATGCAACCATATAGCCAAACTGGATGCTAAGCTCTCTCAACTCAGTACTGGCATAACCAGTCAGGAGGAGAAGGAAACCACACTCACTACAATTCCAGTCTCACATAGACCTACCACGACAGCAAACCAAACACATAATCACACAAAAACATACTTGGAGGCTCTAAATAAAGATCTGCCGAAGCAGCAGAGACCTCCAAAGCAGACACCCAAGCAGCCGCTACCCCAAAACAAAACACGTGCATCACATATCTCATAAAGCCAGTGTGCCAAACAATCACAGCCCTTAAGACTAAACAACACACCTGATACACTTGTAATAGGTGACTCTATCATCAGGCACACTGACGTCCCGCTCACCAGGCTGAACAAGGTGAGGGTCATGGTGAGCAGCCTGTCGGGCGCTAGGATCTGCCACATAACACAAGCACTCAGGTCACTCCAAGGCAAGTACAAATATGACTCAGTCATTGTCCATGCTGGTGTGAATGACCTGAGACGTACCTCCCTGGACTACATGAAAAGAGACATAAAGGAGCTCTCTGAGCATGTAGCCCAGGCCGGTATGACCCTGACCTTGAGTAGCATCTTACCCACAGCAAGAATGATGCTACAATATGAAGACAAGATGATCAATTTCAACAATTGGCTTAAGTACTGGTGTCATTCAAAGGGGATCCAATGCCTGTCAGCTTGGGATGATATGCTCGACTAGCCACGATGCTTCGCTAGGGACGGCTTGCACCTGTCACCCCTGGGCTTTGGGATATTGGCAAAGGCTCTTGCTACCCCCATAGTGCCTTTTTTAGGCAAGGCTCAAAAGACAAACCCACCTCCATAGGTATCACAAGGGATAAGAAACTAAGAGTAATGCTACTCAACGCCAGAAGTCTAAACCTCAAGATGCACGCACTTGAAACTCTCCTTAGCATGGAGAACATCGATATCTGTGCAGTAACAGAAACCTGGTTCAGGGCTCCCGAGAGCACCTCAGCACTACCAGGTTATACCTCATACCATGCTTTTCGGCCCCAAAACTTGGACCGGACCAGAAAAGGAGGGGGAGTATCGATATTCATCAAAGATACCCACACCTCCAGGTTGGTGGCAAAGCACGAAGCATCAGAGACTATCCATGTGCAACTAACAATGGGTAAAACTGCCTTCCAGTTTATAGCCTACTACAGACCACCCTCCCAAACCCAGGAACCCCACTCGGCCTTCCTGAGAACACTGGAAAATATGAAGGTCTCTCCAAACACCATTATATTGGGCGACTTCTACTACCCAAACATAGACTGGGAGCATTACTCTAGCTCCAACACGCTAGCCCAAAGGTTCCTAGAATTTATAAACTCAAATGCTATGGAACAACTTGTTACCACTCCCACAAGAGGGGAAAACATACTGGACCTGATCATCACTAACATGGGGACTCTATGCTCCAGACCAGAAGTGTATCCCTCACTGGTAAGATCAGACCATAAACTAATCTCACTGGATATTCACATCCCAACCCCACCCCCTGCCCAGAAAACCACAGTGAAAAACTTCTCTAAAGCAAATTTCACACTCCTCAAAACTGAGGTGGAATCCTTCAAAGCCCCGGGCCTGTGGAAAATCTGGCCCAGACCGCAGAATCCTTTATAAACGCATTCTATGAACACCTTCAGGAATGCATGGATCATGCGATCCCAAATAAAACCAAGACCCAATCCTCCAAAGGCAGACGTCCTGTCTGGTGGACCCCAGCCATAAACAAACTATACAATAGAAAAAGGAAGCTACTAAATGATAGAGCAAAATCCCAAAAAGGGAAGGCATCACTGATCAGTATTAGCAAAAAGCTACGGGCACACATAAAATTGTCTAAGGCCAGCTTCGAGAGAAAAATTGCACAGGACACTAAGGATAATCACAAGGCTTTCTTTAGTTATGTTAGGAACCTGGGAGGTAATTCCCAGATATGCTCAGAATTAGTCCAAAATGACAAAAAATACACCGAACCCACAGACATTGCCAACATCCTAGCTGACAGGTTCAGCGCAAACATCTCCCCCCCCCCCCCAAAAGGGCAAATATCTATCCCAGCAGAGTGCTGCCCCCCTGACATCTCAGATGCTCAGGTAAGAGCCGCCCTCTCCAAAGCAAAAAACACAGCATCAATGGGACCAGACGGTGTCCCAGGCTGCGTCCTACATGAACTCCAAGAAGAGCTAAACCCAAACATAAAACTACTGTTCAATCTCAGCCTTACTACAGGATATGTGCCCAAAGAGTGGCATACAGCAACAGTGGTCCCTCTCCATAAAGGTGGTGCCTCAATGGATCCTGGAAACTATCGCCCCATAAGCCTGACTAGCTTGGTCTGCAAAGCTATGGAAAGGATCATCATGGACCTCATAAATAAAGATATTGGGGACCTACAAACACTGGATCCTACCCAGTTCGGCTTTGTTAAGGGCAGATCCTGCCTCTTAAACCTGGTTGATTTCTTTGAAACAGTCACCAAGGCCATTGATGAGGGGAAGGTGGTCCACACAGCCTACCTGGACCTCACAAAAGCCTTCGATACAATACCCCACTTGGGCATTATAGATAAGCTCACCAGCTTAAATATAAACCCCTATGTCACTAGATGGATTGCAAACTGGCTCAAGGACAGAACCCACATGGTTAGAATTGCTGGAGCCATGTCAGACTCTAAACCAGTTACAAGTGGTGTCCCACAAGGCTCAGTCCTGGGACCTCTCTTGTTCGGTATATATTTCTCGGAGGTACAGGCCAACATGGAAGGACTGTGGCTGACCAAGTTCGCAGATGACTGCAAACTGGGTGCCATAATCGACTCTCCAGCCGACACAAGCATCCTCCAAGAGGGCCTCATAGAAACAGACAACTGGTGCCAGAGCCATGGCCTCAAGCTAAATGCCAAAAAGTGTATAGTCATCCCCTTTGGCAAAAACAAAGTGCCCACAAATTACCACATAGGTGGTAATCCATTAAGTACAGAAGAAGTAATTTGGGACCTGGGGACCCAAGTTGATAGCAATCTCTCATTTGACAACCACGTGGCCAAAGTGGTTAGAAAAACATTTTATATAGCCCACCTAATCATGAAGGGATTCACATCTAGATCAGGGGCGTCATCGTGCCTCTTTACTCATCCCTCATCAGGCCCATAATTGAGTACAATGCCCTTTTGGGATGTACCTTACCAGACACCTGCA
This sequence comes from Protopterus annectens, assembly GCF_019279795.1. NCBI lineage: Eukaryota > Metazoa > Chordata > Ceratodontiformes > Protopteridae > Protopterus > Protopterus annectens. The sequence continues at coordinate 1,664,779,303 of NC_056726.1, read as the reverse complement.
GCAACTGGAAAGACCCCAAAAGTACCTCACCAAGAGGATCAAAGGGCTCAAACAGATGCCATATGCTGCCGGTTAAAGAAACTCCAGCTCTACTCAGTGGCATACCGCCTGTTCAGAGGCGATCTGTGCCTGACGTATAAAGCCATGTCCAACCCGGAATTAATGGACATGCTGCACCTCAGAAAATCCAAATCCCATCGAGCTACGCTCGAGAGACTTGAACCTCAGCACTGAAATAAATAGGACATGCTGGAGGGACAGATTCATAACCCAGAGGCTCCCTTCACTCTGGAATAAAATCCCAGTCCAGGTTAGGCAGAGTCCCTCATTGACTCTCTTCAAGAGGAATCTTGATGAGTGGATGGGAGATCGTAGGTTTACCCCTGGTATCACTTCTGTGTCACTGTTAGACAGAGGCACAGTATACTAACCTCGAAAAAGGGCATAGCAAAATAAATTTAAAATGGGTGGCGAAAGCCAAACACATTCTGACTAGGCTTATAAATGTCCTAGGGCAGATAGCCTAGTATGAACCTATGAACCTATGATTGGATGGGAAATAGGAAATTCACCCCGGGGATCATCTCTGTGGCTCTGCTCAAAAGGGGCACAGGAAAATCATTTTCTTGGGTGGCAAAAGCCAGGGTACCTTTTTAGCTAGACTTATATAGGCCCTAGGGCTGATAACCTAATAACTACCTATGAACCTATGAAACTATATCCCAGAATGACCGGGCAATGTTATCCTTTCAGAAGTACAACAAATAATTCAAGCAAATGTGTTTACATTTTCAGATGCTATCTCAGCACTTTCCACCTTCTATATCTACTTTACCCAATTCAGATTATTTACTCTTAGAACTAAACGAAGAGTGAATCATCGTTTACATCAGATTTGACAAGAGTAATTAAAATATGGACAAAGCATGGATGGATTGGAAATTTAACCCCCACAAATTGTAATAAGCTGTTGTGCTAAACCTTACATGCCAACAACAGAATACTGACTAACTCACTAAAAACTAAATATGTTTAATTATGCAAATAAAATATATTTTCCATCCAAAACACTTCTGAAGTACAGCAAAACACATCAGCACAAACAGAATGTACACTAAGGAAATTACATCATCGTCACTTAGCACTAACATATTGAGTACCATAAAGTAAAGAATTGTTTCTTCTGTTTCTTTAACAACTCTCCTGCAATGCCAACATCAATAACCCTAGAAAAGTATCTTCAAAAACCTCAATTTTATTTTAAGAAAATAGCTCAAATCACAGCTCACACATCTTCTGCAGAAATTAAACTGATCATATACTCTAATTTTCATGCAATTCACTTGGAACTTCTTCAGATTTCTAGGCATATTGTAAGTGTTTCCATTTCTCATATATAAAAATCTAACCTTTACTACTGAGATCTTTACACATAACTTCAAACAGGCTCAGGTGATCCTAATAAGAAAAATAAGGTACTCGCATCATGGAGAAAAACACTAAAGTCCAAACACGTATAAATAAAGCAGTTTACGTGCTTTCATCCACATAGAGTAAAAGTCTTCTTCAGTATAAGCAAAGATAAAAAGCTAGTTTAAATATACACCTTCATTTTTTATAAAAACAATAACAAACAAAAAACATCTCATGTGATAAAATTTCATTTGCTATTTGCTTTCGGCCTAAGTAATAGAAAGATAGAAACATACTCAGTAAGTCCTGGGAAAACAAATGCATTTAACTTGATTAGCCACATCAACATTCTTTGTATAAAAATATTTTCCCAGCCCCCACCCCCCTTCTAGGATTTTATTTAACTTTTTAATTATAAAACATTGAATTTCCTAAAGTCACATAACTGTATACTGATCTTAAACTCATTGCTGAAGCTTTCCTTCAGTTATACCCATATGGAAAGCTGAACATTGTATACAGGTAGTATTATTTTAGCTTGCTGCTATCAAACAATGCAAGACATTGCAACTTCTCCCTGCACATACCCCCTCTCTCTCTGCTTCCCTGTCAGTCTCTCTCTTTCACACACACACACACACACACACATATATATATATATATATATATATATATATATATATATATACACACACACACACACACACACACACACACACACACACACACACACATGTAACCAGTACCATAGTCACTATTATACTTATGCATCCACGTGACCAAAGAATGAATAAATTCACAAATAATGAACCTATGTTTTATTTCATCATTCTGCTTTCAGAACACTACAGTGCAAGCCACTGTAAACCACTCTCTGCATAAATACAGCTACTTATACACAGTTGCTCTCAGTTGTTCTTGATTTTTTCTTAAAATCATACTCTGCCCCTCTTAATCCCTATTAGGACTGCCAATTTAGTGAGAAAAATGGGTTATTTATTTATTTACATTTGTTTAACATGACAGACCATAGTCTGGCTGGGCAAACACACCTTTTCATTAGAGGCCTGGGGAGAAAAGCTCCAAATAGGAAAATAATATAAACCATGAAGTACGTTGTTGAGAGACATGATTAAATGATAGTCTTTAGAAGTTTTGACTTATTTTGCTACAGAAAATTCATGTTAATAACACATTTGCCTATTTTCACAACTAGCATTTTCAAAATTGTCCCTAATTTCTACCTCTCTGATCGAATCAGAAGTAGCCCTTGCTGTTTTATATAGCAGCTCAGTTAGCCTCTGTTGAAGTGACTTTCCACCATTTGCAAAATGCAGGAAGACTTGTGAAAAGAGGGGCTGTTTTTCAGCACCAGTGAAAAAGTTAACAGAATGCAGAACTCCATGCTTCCAAACTTGCATGCATGAAATTCCTATTCCCTTAAACAGGAATGAGGACTGTGTTTCCATTTTAAATGAAAAATATACATAGCATTACATATATATAGATATGAGTATATATGAATTAACTTCATAATCTCGAAATACTGAAATATCGAATTTCAGTATCTCGAGACCATGAAGTCTAAAATCCATATAATCGAAACCAGACAACCACGACACCCAAAACCGCGAAACCATAAAACCGCGAAAACACACAGCACACAACACATAACAACACAAACACACATACCTCCTGACACTTTCAAAAAGCAATACAACACACATGCACACAACTAAACAAACACACACACCTACCCTTACTGTATGCAGGAGGGCAAGCTCCCCCTGCACCCCCCACACCCCCCTACTTAAATATACTAACTCCAAGGTCACACTACATACACACACATGAAACATCACCACACAAGCAACATTCCCCTCGCACATACACATCACTGTAACAAAACACACTAACACACACCACAGCCCCTGCCCAAAACCCTTAAACAAAAATACTTACCTGAATCCATGCACACAGTGCAACACCATAACTGCTAATTCAACATCTCCAACATGAGAAATTTTGAATTTCGCGCTTCTGGCCTTTCGAGGTTTTCGGCTTTCCACTTTATAGGCTTGAGATTCTGAAATTAGATATTTCAGGATTTCGAGCTTATAAAGCGAATCCATATACACACACACACACACACACACACACACACACACACATATATATATATATATATATATATATATATATATATATATATATATATATATATATATATATATATGTATATATACACACACACACACACACACATATAAATACAGTGGATATAAAAAGTGCACACATCCCTGTTAAAATGCCAGTTTTTTGTGATATAAAAAATGAGATCACAATAAACCATTTCAAAACTTTTCCCACCTTTAATGTGACCTATAACCTGTACAATTCAATTGAAAATCTGCTAGGGGAAAAAATATAAAAAATAACGTAAAATAAGCTGGTTGCATAAGTGTGCACACCCTTAAACTAATACTTTGTTGAAGCACCTTTTGATTTAATTACAGCATTCAGCCTGCTTGGGTAGGAGTCTATCAGCATGGTATATCTTGACTTGACAATATATTCCCACTCTTCCTTGCAAAAGCACTCCAAATCTGTCAGATTGTTAGGGCATCTCTTGTGCACAGCCCTCTTCAGGTCACCCCCCCAGATTTTCTATTGGATTTAGGTCTTGGCTGGGCCATTCCAAAACTTTAATTTTCTTCTGGTGAAGCCATTCTTTTGTTGATTTGAATGTATGCTTGGGGTCATTGTCATGTTGAAGGGTGAAATTCCTCTTCATCTTCGGCTTTCTAGCCGATGCCTGAAGGTTTTGGGCCAAAAGTGACTGGTATTTGGAACTGTTCATAATTCCCTGCAACTTGACTAAAGCCCCAGTTCCAGCTGAAGAAAAACAACCCCAAAGCATGATACTGCCACCACCATGCTTCACCATGGGGATGGTGTTCTTTTGGTGAATCAAAGTGTTGTTTTTGCGCTAAACATACCTTTTGGAATTGTAGCCAAAAAGTTCAGCCTTGGTCTCATCAGTCCATAATGCATTTTCCCACATGCTTTTGGAAGATGTATTGTTTTGCAAATTTTAGCTGGGACAGGATGTTTTTCTGTGTAAGAAAAGGCTTCCGTCTTGCAACCATATCCTATAGCCCAGACATATGGAGAATATGGGAGATTGTTGTCACATAGGTTCATAGCTTCATAGGTAGGTACTAGGCTATTGGCCCTAGGGCCTATATAAGCCTTGCCAAATGGTACCCTGGCTTTAGCCAACCAAGAAAATTATTTTCCTGTGGCCCTGTCAAGCAGATCCACAGAAGTGATAGCAGGGTGAATTTCCTATCTCCCATCCAATCATCAAGATTTTTCTTAAATAGTGCTAATGAGGAGCTTTGTTTGATATAGATAAGTAGTTTGTTTCAAAGTATGGGAAGTCTCTGGGACAGGAATCTATCCCTCCAGCATGTTCTGTTTATTGTGGTGACAAGGTTTAGGTCCCTAGAACGTGTAGCTGGGAGGGATTGGGATTTCTTTACTTGGAGCATGTCCAACAGCTCTGGGTTTGACATAGCTTTGTATGTTAGGCAGAGATCGCCTCTCAGTAGGCGATATGTGACAGAGTAAAGCTGGAATTTTTTGAGACGGTCTGCATAGGGCATCTGTTTGAGGCCGGTAATCCTCTTTGTCAGGTATTTCTGTGGCCTTTCCAGTTGTTGTAGATGTCTTGTGAAGTACATACCAAAAGGAGCATTGTACTCTATAATGGGTCTAATGAGTGATGAGTAGAGGGGAACAATGACCTCTTTTTTCCTGGATGAGAAACATTCTGTGATGAGGTATGCCACATAGAAGGATTTCCTGACTACTGTGGTGATGTGATTATCAAAGGAGAGACTACTGTCCATCTGTGTCCCAAGGTCTCTTATCACACTTTCCATGTTAAGTACACTACCGCCTATGTGGTAGTTCATGGGTACAGAGTTTTTACCAAAAGGAATGACAATGCACTTTTTGGCATTGAGCTTGAGGCCATGGCTTTGACACCAGGCATCTATCTCAGTGAGGCCCTTTTGTAGGATGTCCACATCATTAGGAGTTTTGATTATGGCTCCTAGTTTGCAGTCATCTGCGAACTTTGTTAGCCAAAGACCTTCTGTGTTAGCTTGTACTTCAGAGAAGTAGATGCCAAACAGGAGATGACGTAGGACTGAACCCTGTGGTACTCCACTTGTCACTTGTCACTGATCTGAAGTTGGATTTAGATTCTGCTACATTCGCAGTGTGGGTTCTGTCAGTGAGCCAGTTGGCAACCCATCTTGTGACATAGGGATTTATACCTAGTTTAGTCAGTTTGTCTAAAGTTCCTCAGTGGGGGATGGTGTCGAAATCCTTGGCGAGATCTAGATAGGCTGTGTGAACCACCTTACCCTCATCTACGGCTTTGGTGACCTTTTCAAAGAAGTCTATCAGGTTTAAGAGACATGATCTGCCTTTTACAAATCCAAACTGGGTAGGGTCCAGAGTTTGGAGATTACCAATGTCATTGTTTATAAGTTCTATGATGATATGCTCCATAGCCTTGCAGACCAGACTTGTCAGGCTAATGGGGCAGTAGTTCACGGGGTCCATGGTGGCTCCCCCTTTGTGGAGTGGGATAATAGTTGCTGTGTGCCATTCAGTGGGCACAAAGCCTTAGGTGAAGCTATGATTGAACATGGTACTTAGGTGGGATGCCAGTTCGTTCTGTAGTTCATGTAGAATGCAGGCTGGGATTTTGTCAGGTCCCATGGATGCTATGTTCTTGGCTTTGGAGAGTGTGTTTTTACCTGTGCAACCGTGATTACAGGTACTTTGCATTCTTCCGGTATAGGGATGGGCCCTTTAGGGGATGAGAGAGGGGTAACGTTAGCACTGAACCTATCTGCCACGATGTTGGCAATATCAGTTGGTTCTGTATATTTAGTGCCATTGTGCTGTAACTCAGAGCAGATCTGAGTGTTGCCATTGAGATTCTTGACATAGCTATAGAATGCTTTGTGGTTGTCTTTAAAATCAGTGGCAATTTTGTTTTCATAACTAGCTTTGGAGGATTTTATGAGGGATCTCAGCTTCTTACTGAGGCTGACCACGGAGTTACTTCAATAATGGGATTTTACTCTTTTTTGCAACAGTTTCTTTCTTTTGTTGTAGAGTTTGTTTATAGCAGGGGACCACCAGATTGGCTTCCTTTTTTGGAGGATAGCATCTTGGTTCTGTTAGGGATTGCACGATCCATGCACTCATGTAAATGCTTATAAAATGCAATTGCATAGGATTCAGCAGTCGTATCTCTATTGTCCATCAGCATGGATGTCCTGAAGTTTGCCACTTCTGTCTTAAGAAGCGTGAAGTTGGCTTTGGAGAATTTTTTTACAGTGGTTTCCCTAATGGGGGTGGGATATGGATGTCTAGGGTGATTTGCTTGTGGCCGGATCTGATCAACGAGGAATTGACCTCTGTTGTGGAACACCGGTTGACCATGTTGTTAATGACCAGGTCTAGGATAGTGCTGCCCCTGGTGGGGGTGTGGATAAGTTGATCCAAGGCATTGGAATTTATGAATTTCAGAAAACGTTGAGCACAAGAGTTGGTACATGAGTAGTTTTCCCAGTTAATGGTGGGTTAGTTGAAATCACCCGTTATTAGGGTGTTAGGTTGTACCCTAATATTTTCCAGTGTATCAAGAAATGAGGAGTGGGAATCTTGGGGCATGGTGGGAGATCTGTAGAAAGCTACAATTTGCATTGTGGTCTTGCCCAGAGTTAGTTGCACTTGGATAATCTCAGATGCATTATGCTGAGCAACTAGTCTGGAGGTGTGGATATCCTTAATGAATATGGACACGCCTCCGCCTTTAGTGCTTCGGTCCAGGTTAGGTGGCCGAAAGGTGTGGTATGAATTATAGCCTGGTAATGCAGGGCTGCTCTCTGGAACCTTGAACCAGGTCTCTGTCACTGCACAGATGTTGATGTTCTCCATTTTAAGGAGTGCCTCGAGTGAGTGCATTTTGAGGTTTAGACGTCTAGCATTAAGTAGCATTACCCTCAGATTTTGCTTGCTTGTACCTGTTATGGTGGTGAATTTGTCATTTCAATCTTGCCTAAAAAAAGGCACTACTGGGGTGGCAAGAGCCTTAGCCAGTATCCAGAATCCCAAGGGTGACAAGTGCAAGCCATCTCTGGCAAAGCATCGTAGTTTGTTGATCATGTCATCCCAGGCAGACAGATATTGGATCCCCTTAGAATGACACCAGAAGCTTAGCCAATTGTTGAATTCAATCATTTTCTCCTTGCACTGTGGTATCATTCTGGGTGATGGCAGGATGCTAATCAGGGCTAGGGTCATACTTGCCTGGGCTACAAATCAGAAAGTTCCTCCATGTCTCTTTTCATGTAGTCCAGGGAGGTACGTTTCAGGTCATTCACACCAGCATGGATAATGACAGAGTCATATTTGTACTTACTGTGGCGTGACCTGAGTGCATGCGCTATGTGGCACCTGACAGGCAGCTGACAGTAACTTTCTCCTCGTTTAGCCTGGTGAGTGAAACATCAGTGCGCCCGACTATAGAGTCACCTATGACTAGAGTGTTGGGTACGTTGTTATGCCTTATGGGCTGTGGTTGAGTGGCACACTGAGTTTGTGGGCTATGTGTCATTTGGGTTGTGTTGGGAGGTGGAGGTTGCTTGCATTTCTGCTTTGGAGGTCCCTGTTGCTTGGGTAGATTTTTTTTGAGAGCTTCCGCGAATGTAGGTGTATGTTTTGTGTTTCGATGTGTGTGTTTTGGTGGTGTAGGTTTTGAGGGACTATGTGATGAGTGTGGTGTGGTGCAAGTGTTTACCTTCTACACTTGACTGTCTAGTCCAGTCTTGGGTGAAGAGAGCTTTGCTTCCAGTTTGGTTATAAAAGTGCATCTCTCACAGGTTGTAGTGTTGGGTGGTAGGAGGAGAGAGTTGTCTGTGTATTTGAGGCAATTGCTGCATTGCCCCAGGATGCCCAGATTCATCAGGTAGACAGGAGAAAACACCAGGAGCTGACTCTTAGACATGCCTGGATAGGTGCTTATTTATTAAGTACTAAAAACTGTTTTCCTCTAGACAAGTGAGGAAAGTTGAGTGCTGTAGTAATTTGTAGCTTATTTAGTGCTTACAATGAGTTCTGAACAAGTGCTGAGCTCAAAGAAACAGATTTGAGTACTGAAACTAGAAAACTGGCTAGTTCTAAGAACTAAAATTAAGCTAGAAGGCTTTCCTCCAACACAGAAAGGCTTGGGGGTTCAAAAGCTTACAAACAGTCATGGATACAGCAAATCTGTATCTGGACTTGACAACTTATAGGAAAGGCAGGAAACAAGCTTAGAATTTTTTTTTTTTTTTAAAGTGGAAAGGGGAAAGGAGGAGCAGAAGCTAACCGGGGTGGCCTTCTCAAATATTCTCCTTGGAATAGGTAGAATGAGGTAATGACACTAGACAAGGAGGAGTGTCCCAGATCAAATTTACAGTAGGGGTGGGCAACTGCAAAGCCACCAACAACCAGAACAAACAAACCCAACCAGATGCTTAACAACTGTAGAAAATTCTATTTAATACCTCACACACAGTGAGTAAAATAAAAGTGCTATATATAACTCAGAAATAAGCAAAAAACTGGATACAATGTTATATATCACAGATTAGTTAGCTCAGAGCCCTTCCTTCGACTTCCTCGGATTAGCTCAGTGTGAAATGGCAGAAACAGTCACAAGTTAACTTCTTAAGTAACAAAGTTGAAACCTGAAACCTGTAGTACACAACCAGTACTAGCCAAAAATTCCTGCAGCTCCTTCAGTGTTGCTCTAGGTCTCTTGGCAGCCTCCCTGACCACTTTTCATCTTGTCTTTCCAGCAATTTTGGAGGGACATCCAGTTCTTTGCAATGTCAATGTTGTTCCATATTTTCTCCACTTTTTGATAACTGTCTTCACTGTGTTCCATAGCATATCCAATGCTGTGGAAATTTTTTTGTACCCTTCTTCTGACTGATGCCTTTCAACAATGAGATCCCTTTGATGCGTTGTAAGCTCTCTGCAAACCATGGCTTTTTTTGTAACAGGCAACTGAGTAAATGTCAGGAAGATCTTACTAGGGCAGTTGAACTTTATTTGGGGTTAATCAGAGTCTCTTTAATTGATGGCAGGTGAGTACCCAAGAAGACTAAATGCTGTAATTAAATCAAAAGGTGCTTCAACAAAGTATTGGTTTAAGGGTGTGCACACACGTAATCAGCTTATTGTATGTTTTTTATTTTTTATATTTTTTCCCCTAACAGATTTGTTTGTTTTTCAATTGAATATTACAGGTTATAGGTCACATTAAAGGAGGGAAAAGTTATGAAATGATTTATTGTGGTCTCATTTTTTATACCACAAAAACCTGGCATTTTAACAGGGGTGTGTACACTTTTTATATCCACTATATATATATATATATATATATATATATATATATATATATATATATATATAAATAAAATAAAGCAAATATTTGCACTGTGATTTTGTTTAAGGGAGTGAAAACCAGCAGCAAGTATTATGAGCTGCTGCTAACATCACTAGCAGTTATTTATAAAGTATACAAAGAGCTGCTTCACAACTTCAAAGAACTACAATCCATTGCCAGAACTCCCTCAGTTGCAGAATGTGAAGGCCTATCAGAAGTTCTCATCCATAGCAATAAAGTTTTGTCTGCTCTGAATAATATGGTATAGCAAGTGGACAACACAGACGCTTTAAAAGCTATTACTGAGCCTTTAGGCAAGAAGCATGCTGTGGAACGTATAGTGTATGTAAAGGAATTTGAAATACTTTATGGAATTCTACTGGACCTCATGGCTGAAAAATGTGGTGAAGATGTCAAAACAGACTTAAAAAAACTGACAAATATTGTGTATGAGCAAATAAAGTCTACTTATTGAGACTGTGCTGCATTTGGTGCATAAATGGATCATGATAAAATAATGAAACCTCAAAAAAAAAAAAGGTGGGGAGGTTGGCATAATGATAAGGTGTTTACATACACAAGGTACAGGGTTTGATTTTCACATGAGATAGTTGGCTTGGCTTATTATAGCTCACAAGGGCAGTTAGCCTAGTACTTTCTATGGACAAACAACAGCTACAATCAATGCTGATGTTGACACTGAAGATAAAAGATAGTTGCTCATTTCAGAATAGACACATCCTTTGTACTAATTAGCATGCATATTTAACATCATCTCCTCTTTTTTGGGGTAACTAATACTAACCTAAGTACTAGCAGGACTTACTAACTTTGATACTTGACTATTATGTCACTTTTTCTTGACAGTAAAGTGAATTATGATTGCTGTGCTGAAAAGTATTTATTTTATTTCATTTGCTTTTGTTGATCAGGAAAGTCCACTGGGCTGAAATGTGCCCATTTTCAGTTGAACCTGGGGAGAAAAGCTCTACAAACAAAATACAAAATGACAGACATTTGTTAAACAAGATTTACAAAGAGTATAAAACATAAACCTCACATGGAACATTATATAATTATATAGCTCAGAACTTATGAAAAAGCTATTCGACTCATGGCAAAGTAAAGCAGTAAAATGGAATTAAGCAGATAAGAAAACCTATGCAATTATACTTATATAATTATTCTATACAAACTAGACAGACAGATTATGCAAACTAAATTTATACAATTATTCTTATACCAGGGTGAAGAAAAAGGGTCTATATTAGAACACCGACTAAGCCATTAATCGAACGGCTTTATACTCAAAAATGCTGTTAATAGAAGTGTATTTTGTGAGATCGTGGTACCGTAAAGATCAGAAAATTTGCCCTTTCCTCACTGTAGTGGATCTTAGAGTTGGTATATATAATTAGCAGGGGGGGTTGGCAGGTGCAGCCCCCCCACAAAAGCAAATTCTATAACTTGCATTTTTGATTATAAAGCCATTGTATTAACAGCTTTGTCTATGTTCTAATATAGACCTGAGATAAATGAGCTGGAAGGTACAATTCATGGGTGAACTTAAGTTGGGAGAATAAATATGAGTGCAGGAATGATGCAGTCAACAATAATAATATAATTATTTAAGAAATTAAATATAATTTTGAAACTGAAGAGTTTCATTCAGTACACCATCAGCTCAAAAATAAAGACAAGGACTTGATCATGGTAATGGGTTTACCCAGGATGCAAATTATACTTCCTAATACAGGTGGTGATAAGTGTTGATCTTTGCTGGATTGAACAATGAATATGTTTGCACAAATGTTGGAAATTTGTTCACGTGATAGTGTGTGTTTCTTCATGTATGAAAAGGGTTTGCATTTTGTGCAAGCAGTTAAAGAGATTATTAGATACTCCAGCTGCCTTAGTCTCACTTTCTTGCTAGTAACTTGGGGATAGGGACTTGACACTATTTTTTTTTGTAAGACACAACAATGAAGTATCTATTCTGTCACAACTTTGTATCATTAGAAGCTAGTAAAGTGCCTTCTCAACAAACCATTACTGAAGCTATGACTATTGTGACTGAATTTTGGCCATTGTCCTAGTTTTCAGCTCACCCTGTTTATTTATCAGAAAAGTGTGACTCGGCTATAACCCATTTTCAGTGAAGGACATGAAGAAAAGCTCCTGCATATTCATTGAAAGTCAAAACAGTACAATATAACAAATATAAACCTTTGACATGGAATGCCATTTTTATGAGCACAATATAATATAACAGAGTTATAAAGGTTGTCATTTTTGCAAGTCTAATACAATACAATATTGGATTAAACTCCCGATTAGCCTCCAGAGTAAAATAAATCATGCTTAGTTGATGACAGATCAATGTTTTTCATGTCAGCTTCAGTAACTATACAATGATATTGACATGTTGATGAGCCATTCTTATTGTGAGACATAGCTATCTGATATACTGGGTAGTTAAGTCTATGGAGAACATCCATCATTGAAGATTATTGCCATCTTTTAGGTTTTTACTATTAATTCAATAATTTCAACAAAGGACATCCTCTTCTTTTTATCTGACCAATTGTAAACAATGTAGATTTCAGATTATGAAAATTGTAGAGGAATATAGTAAAATATTTAAATATGAATTTAATACTGAAAAATCCATATTCTTTCTATGTATATAATCTGATATTTAGATTACAAAGATTTAGCAACTTAAATAAATATATCACTCAATAAACTTAAAACCCTTTGAGCCAAATGCAAAGCAGACTTGATTTTGATTACTTATCTCAGCTTACGCCAATCAATTTTAAAAAGTAATAGGGCCTCACATAATGGTCTAAACTCAAGTTCACACTTCTGTGAAAATCAAAGATAACCAAATTATGGAAAATAGTGCTAGTTTTCTGGTCTATTGCAAACTGCTATAATCTCACATTGAAAACAGATTAAGTAGAGCTCTCCTAGGGATCCCAGTTTTGAGACATCTGAAAATAATATACCCTATAGTGGCATTGACATTTGTGAGTCAGTAACTCATTCCTCAACTGCTGGCATAATCTTGAAAATCTCTAAACATTTATTTTATTTTGGTATAAATTGGGGGCATAACTGTAATCATCATCATCATCTTCGTTTTTATCATCACATTTACTTTTTTTTGCTCTATTCCTTAGTGAATGTTTGTCTTATTGTTCAAATGTTTTAGGTGATTTACAATTGTGCAGGGTAAATGTATGTAAGTTAACTTGCTGCAACAATAGATGTACCAGTAGTTCACTGTTGCAGTAGCCTAAACTATATGTGTTATATCCTGCTCAGGATATAACAACCGACCATCATTCAAAGCTCTAGCCTAGGGTACCTTCCATTTACTCTAACCACCCAAAGGCTACTGGAGAGCTATGTAAATGGTTTGAAAGCCAAACCTTATGGGCTTTCTTGCCTCAGAGTAAGAGAAACTAGAGCCCTGCCTTTTAACTATATGCTAAGAAAAATGGCAAATGAAATTGTCAACACCCTGGCAAAAATATAAGACAAAAAGTCAGATGGGGATAGTGTTATATTGCAACAGTGATCTATTTGAACATCTACTGTTATGGCAAGTTTAGGTTACACAGCTTTACTATGTTCATCATTTCATCACTAGTACAGCAGTCTAAGCTACATGGGTATATTACCAGAATTTTTAAATAAAGGAAGGAGGAATAAAGATGAGAGTCCAGAAGTCCCTGAACAATAGTCCTAGTAAAATCTGCTTTGGACCTGGAATAAAACATCTGACTGGTAATGTTTTGTAAAGGTATGCACGTAGGACAAAGTTTACTGCTCCTAGAATGCTTCTAGAGTCCAGTCTTTTCCAAAGGCCCCAAAAGAAGCCAAAGCCCTGGCAGAGTGGATCCTGACATTGCCAGGAAATGACTCATTATGGTGCAAATAACAAAAAACAGTAGCGTGAGGCAGCCATTTAAAAACTGTCTGTTTTAGCAATGGATTATACCTTTTTGTTACCTTCATAGGAAATAAATGGTTGATCCAAACTTCTGAAGGTTTTAGTCCTGTTAATATAATATTTGAGTTGAGTGTTGTAAAATCCTCTCTCCCTTATTTTTTGGACCCAGAACAAAATGAAAGGGAGATGAATAGCTTGACTTAAAGTAAGCTCTGAAAATACTCTAGGCATAATTGAAGGATTTGTTCTTAAAGGTGCCGTAATGTTATGAAAACTGAATTATGATTGACTCACCATAAAAAGTTGTAACTCAGATACTCTTCTTTCAGAAGTCAAAGCAATGAATAACATTGTTAAGAACTTCAATTCAGCCTGATGAACTGGTTGACATGGAAAAAGAGTAACTTTTTCTAGGACAAAGCAGAGATTCTCATGAAGGAGCCATATGTCATCTAGCTGGTCAGCTATGTAGAATCACTTTCAAAAACAATGTGACACGAGGTGAGCTTGAAAGAGTGTGAATTATAGATAGACAAACAGAGATGGCTGAGAGGTGACTCTTGGTAGAAAATTAAGAAAAGGCTAGAGGAGGATAATAACTCCATCAAATATTGTAGAACCAACATATGGGCTTTAAAAAGGTCCTGGTTCTGTGTTTAGCCTCACCTAAATATATATATATATATTTCACCTTCTCATAGATGATTCTCTAATAGCAGATTTCTTAGTCTCCTTTAATACTTCCTGCACATTCTCAAAAACAGGTGCTTAAATAATTTTGAAATTCACAGTATGCCAATTGAAGTTGCAGATAGAGTTGTATCAAATAACCCCGGCCTTGAGTGAGTAAGTCCATTCTTTGAGGAAGCTTGTGGCAATTGTCCTTGGTCATTTTCAAAATAAGAGAAGACCACTGTTGCCTGGGTCAAAAAGAAGTCACCACAATTAATTTGGCAGAGTACTTCTAAATCTTCAGAATGACCCTAAATATCAGTGGAAAAGGTGAAAAGGTATACAGGAACTTTCCAATCCACCAGAATGAGAGGGCAGCTGTCTTCCAAGCCCATTTGCAAATAATCCTAAAGCAGAATTTATTTAGCTGTCTGTTGTGAATGGAGCCAAAAAGATCTATTAGAGGAGTTTTCTGCCATTGGATAAATTCCTGGAAGACCCCAAGCTTGCTTTCTATTTATGACAGTCTGCCCTGGTTCTGCTGAGCTGTCTGCAATAACGTTTTGCTGTAATGGGACAAAGTTACCTGGAAGGGAAATATTGTGATGAGTTGCTTAGTCTTAGGCTACTAGAGTTAAGCTCGTAGGTTACAATAGCTAGTCTTAAGACGCAAGTATGATCTGCCCCCTCCCATTTGTTTATATACCACATCGATGTGGTGTTGTCTGTGATTAATAACAAAGGTCCTGGAGCCCAGAGATGGTTTAGCGATTTGAGAGCATTTATAACTTGCATTATTTCTTTGAGATTTGTGTGTTTTAGTCTGTCCTGTTTGTTCCACAGTCCCTCAGCATTCACACCTTGGATACAGCTACCCAAGCAATCTGAGGCATCTGCAATTACAGACTGATTAAGATTTGGAAAAGAGACCAAATGACCTAGGTTGACTGATAATTGGTCCACCTAAGTAACTCCCTTTTGACAAACTCCAATACTGGGAACTGAATAGAAATTAGATTTTGGTGTTAATTCCAAACAGATTTGTGGAACCTTTGAATTTTTCTCTTACCAAGTCTGGCCAAAGGGAATCATGAGAACTGTAGAGGTTATGAATCCCTGAATCTTGAGATATTCCTTGTGTGAGGTTAGATTCTGTTTGGAGAAAATCAACAACTATTTGTTGTGAAGATCTACTGAAGAAAAACTCTCATTATGCGTTCACCCAGAAGGCATACCAGAATTGAGAAGGAATCAGAGAAGATTTCTGAATGTTCACCTCAAACTCCAGACTGAGAAGAAGGATGTTTACCCATGTCAGAGATTCATGACATTTTGAAAAATAGTCTTCATATATAAGACCGTTTTCTAAACAAGGAATGATGTAAATTCCTTGCAGTCTGTAATGAGTTATTACTAGTGCCAGACACACTATAATCACCACAGGAGCTGTAGATAGTCTAAAAGGTAGGAAAAAAATGAACATTTAAGATAGATACAGAAAATCTTAAAATAGATCTGATGTCTTTGAGAATTCAGATGTGATAATAAGTATCTTTTAACTTGGGTCTATATCATATTGTCAACAGCTCAGAATGTCGACTCTGAATTGTTCGACACCAAAATGTTGAACTGCAAAAATAGCGAATGGCCAAATAATTTCTTTTCAAAAGAAAGAAGCGGTTGGCCGTTCTCTGACACCTGCCCTTTCCCAGAGTATAGTGCAGTCTCGACGTTAGAATATTTAGTTGGGGATGTGAGGGGCACAGACCCCCCATTGGGAGGTGTGGGGGACAAAGCCCCCCACTTGAATATATTTGTTTATGTGTGCCGTTGGTGTTTGGCCAACCAATTTCTTTCCATTAGAAAGAAATTGGTTATATGGCCATTTGCTATTTTTGTAGTTCGACATTTTGGTGTTGAACAATTCAGAGTTGACATTGTGAGCTGTTGGCAATATAATATAGACCCTTTTAACCTTGGGTTACCAAAAACTGTGATGTGGTATGAAGGGTATCAGAGATTAAAAGGAAGACATCTTGTAGTTTGGGAATTTGAAGGTTTAGAAAAGAAAATCTAGGATTGAAGTCCAACTTCTTTCTTTCTTTGGAACCAAAAAGATTCTTGCATAGCATCCTTTCCTTGTTTGTTCTTGAGAAAATAGTTCTTTGACCCCTAAAGAGAGCGTTTGCTCCATAACTGGAAGAAAGAGAGAAATGCAGATTGATAAATAAGGAAGAATCTCCTAAAAGTAGGAAGGGAATTCCACTGCCAATTATAACCTCTCCTAGTCACTCTAACAGTTGTCTGAGACTATCTGATGCCACTAAGGAAAATGAAGACCTAGATTTTGGGGAAATATTTAATAGTATGCCGGGCTGGCAAAGGGGAAACACACCAAATGGCATGTTTGCTTTTTTAGACTATTAGTTCTGGGAGGCTCCATCCATATTTTTTGAGCCTCTTTGCCATTGCGTTTTGAAACCTTACCAAGACTGCTTGTTCTGTTTCCTTTTGGAAGGAAAGATTCTATTAAAGTTTGGGAAGCAGTGTTGAGAAATGTGTGTCTTCCCATGAATTAATTATCCTCTTTCATCAAATTTTATAAGGACCTCAGCAAAAGAGCCACCAAATAATACCTCTCACTCTAAGGAAGAATTTGAGATGTCATCTTTGACAACCTCTAGTAACTTTTGTGGAAGTAAAGAAGCAAACCTTCTCATTGTTGATTCAGTAGTTTCTGCGCTAGATACAGATCAGCACAGTCATAATAACACTTCAAAGAGCATTAGGTTACCTGACAAACAGAAAATAATAAAGAATTCAGAGATGCTTTACTCTCTGAAGAAGGGAGGTTATCAGTTAACTTCCTCATGTTTTCAAAAGAAGCAAGCAGATGATTTGACAAATGAGCCTGACAATTTAGAATTCTGAAGGCTGAAGTACAATAATATATTTTCTTCCCAAATCTATCACAAGTGTTGCCTTTTCTTTCAGAAGGGATAGGATTAACATTCAAAAGTTGCTTGCAAACAGATGGTCTTGCCAAAGAAATAAATGTGATGTCTGATTTCTGATTACAAAACAGAAATCTGTTTTTCTATGGTACTTCATCTAATATGTCAAACTTTTTAGGGCTAGGAGGCTGAATTTCAAGCAGTCATAAAAAATGTCCTCTAAAGCTGGTAAGAAAGGAGGAACCCTTCCATGCTGTGGAAAAGTTTAGCAGTAATATATCATAATACTTTAGCAGGGATACTGTAATTTCACTCAGTTCCACTAAATCAATTTTTTATATGGTTTCATGGGGAGGGGCACTGAAGAAAAGCTTTCTTTGAAGGTAAGATTCCTCTTCTTGTGCTGTATGCACTGGAGAAATATAATCCCCATCTAATTTCAGTCCTTTTGACTGGTACACAAAAAAAAGATTTTAAAACAGTTTTTACCATACAGGTATGCTTGCAAAACATGTACTCTTGTTAAATACACTTTTAGTTACAACCACTAAAGCCACACTTCCTAGTTTAAACATAAATGTTTCTGTAGGAAAAGCAAACTTTTTCTTAGAAATATAGGTACATTTGAAGGTTTTTCCAGAAGATTACATCTCTGTTCAGTCAGTGAAGCACTAGCCAGTCATCAATAAGTTAAAGCCCACAGGGAGACTGAACTTTGATGTCAAGAAAACTCTGAAGGCTTGGTGCCGTAACCACAGACTTTTTACAGCTCTGCCTGGAGCCCTTCAGCAGTTATGGCATGTCAAATTTGAACTAAAGCTTTAGGTGCTGTCCAGTTGTCATGATCTATGTAAGATTTCACATATATAGCTTAGACTAATACAACAGTGATCTATCGATGAACATCTATGGCTATACACAGTTCAAATTGCGACTGAAAGGGTCTTTGCCCAACGACCTACTCAGTTACCAAATAGGAAATAAATAAATATTTAGATGATTTGTTATTGTTTGTATATATACTGATATATACTGCACCTTGTTTGTCTCTGGATTTTGGCCCAAGTTGTCACTGAAAATGATCCAGTGCTTAGGACCAGTTCATTTACCAGGATGACAAAGGAAATAAATATAAAATTAAATTTAAAAATAAAAATAAGTTAATGTTTTCCCATTTCACTTTTGCAATAAAAGTTTCCCATCTTAAGAGACTATTTTAGGTTAGTTAATATAACTTCCACTTGAACAACAAAACACAAGGAATCAGTTTTTATGTATATATTCTCTGACCTTGAAATCCAAGTTTGTCTTACGTTACCTAAACTCTGTTTATTTACCTTTCCCATAGCATTATTAAGCTTTAATGAACTTCCGGTGACTATGAACCTATAGTACTTCAACGAATACCCCAGTATGGATTTATGTGGCACAGTCTCATAGAGAAGCTTTATGTTGCTCTTCTAACTGTACTGTATTCTTTTCAACCCTACAGCTGACTTCCTGTTGCCAGCAGCTCCCCTCCCCATTCACTGGATCTACTGGACTCTCCAGGGCACAGGCTAACCCATATCTTGGGCCTGCCGAAGAGACTAAGGATGCTGATGCAGCATTATACAACTGCACGGTACTTTTCTACTACCCTGCAGCAAACTTGCAAGCTCTGCAATTGTAGCTCTTGGGAAGAGAGTGCATGTTTACATACATGTACAGCCCCCTGACTAAGCAGGATGCTGCATATGTAGCCCACAGATGACCAGCCTCATTATGGTGCTTTATTGCAGTGAATTTGTACTGCCACCCTACTCCCTGATGTGGGGCTGATGTTGACCATTTACTACCATCCTCCCCCTGTGACCTGTCCAGCTCCAGTACCTCTAATCAAACATCGGTCATCTTAGGTACATAAGGGCTTTGCCCATTCTGTGTCGTTGGACTGCCTGAATCTGATGTATTCTTTGACAAAACTTCAAAATATTTTATCTTGTTACTGTGCTATTTAAAGCTACTTAGCCTATATTGCTTTTTTCAGTCTTTGTTACAGAAAATGGATATATTTAACAATATTTTCCTCTGAAAAGCTCTCTTTGGCAATCCAAATACAACAATAAATAACAGCATTCTTCATGAAGAACAATTTCCTGTGTTGACGTGTGTATTTTTCTCATAATAGAAAATAACAAGGTAAATATTAGTATCATGTTGTTGAGACAGAAATTAAACACTTTGGCCTACACCTGCTAAATTTGATTAGTACTTCCACAGTGAAATTACTCTCACTCCTTAAGGAGGATATTTATATATAAATCTGAACGTATTGTGGATGAACTAACCTCCCAGATTCATTTATTATCTTTATAATACCAGAACTAATTATTGGTATTGTATAGTTGCTCATTTGCCAAATTATTTTGTCTTCTGTCAAGAAGAAATGGATACATCACCAAATTGGCAATTAATATAGAATAATCCTAATACGCTACTATGACACAAAATGTATATGATTTATATCAATGCTTATTTTTCTTCTAGCAGTGGGAAAATTACCCCCTCACACTTATAAATGTCAGTAAATAAATTGTATTTTTATTGCACATAGTTTGGTCTTGCAAGAAAATTAAAACTTTTCTCTAAACATTTAATGGTCCTTACAAGATTCAGTTGACATCTGATCAACTACATTACAATAACCATGAAACAGAGGCAGACCACTTTGTAATTAAGCCTTGATAAAGGACAGATTATTATCCCAGGGATAAAAATTCAAAGTGGGATATTCCCGGGTGACTCTCTGTCACCGTTGCTATTCTGCTTTGCCATTAACCCATTAAGCTGTTTACTTAACAACTTAGGCCATGGCTACAATTTGGCTGCTAAAAAAACAACAAAGTGTAAAGACTTCTCATCTTCTCTTTGTCTATTATTTAAAACTGTATAGCTCATCAGATGATGAACTAAAAGCACAGCTGCAGGTTGTCAGAACTTTTTCAGATGATATAAGTATGCCATTTGGTCTTGATAAGTGTGCAAAAGCAACCTTTAAAGCAGGAAAACTGCAGCACCAGGAAAACATCAGTGTGGGACATGAATGTGATATAAAAAAACATGAGCAAGAGGGAGTGTATAAATATTTGGGAATTCATGAAGAATCAACAATAAAACATGAACAAATGTGAATAAAACTTAGTAAGGAATACTTTCAAAGACTTAAATTAATTCTGAAAACAGCATTGATGTCTAGAAACAAAATCCAGGCTATAAACCAATTTTTTGTTCCTGTCCTTACAGTTTTGGAGTGATTGACTGGTACGAAAATGTGTTGGATAGATTAGATAGGAAAACAAGAAGGATGCTTCATGCTGACCAAATGATTTATAAAAATCAGTCTATACCAAGATTAAATAGTCCCCGTTCCGAAGGAGGGATGGGCCTCCTTGAAACTGATTACATTATAGATTGCAATCATGGGACTCCACACATATCTGCTGACATCACAGGACCCAAATGTAGTAAAAGTCTTGAAACATGTAGAAAATAAATTTAAGATGACTTCTCTGCTTAATTTAGCAGAAGCATATCTGTGTCAAGCAGGAATGGAAATCAAACCAGAAGAAGATAGAAATCAGGCAGCAACTGAATGTGGCAAAAAACAAAAGAAAGAATATAAGGTGAAGGACCAGATGAAAAGGCAAGAAATCTGGAAAAACATAAATATAGTTGCAAGTATAGAAAACTTCTGGAAGAACCTCAAGTTGGTCAGGAATGAACACAGGAATTGTTAAGGAGAGGCAAATTCAAACCATGAGAATAAAGGTTAATATTGGCAGCCCAAGATAGTGGGCTACATACACACAGTGGTTTACAAAGTTCATTAAACATGTGGGAGAAACAGATAAATGTAGGTTTTGTAAAACCAAAGTGGGAACAGTCACACACCTAGCTGCTTGTTGTGACATACTAATGGCAGAAAGACTGTATACTGAAAAACATAATAATGTGAAGAGACTGTTGCACTGGGGATTGTGCAAACATTATGGTACTGCAGTGGCTGAAAAACACTGGAAACATGATCCACAAAGCATCATAGAAAATGATGAAGTTTATATCACATGGGATCACCCATTACCAACAGTTCAAAAGATAGATGCTAGAAAACCAGATATAGTGGTCCAAGAAAAGAAGAGAAAAGTAGCATTGATCGTTGAAATTGCTACACCCAGTGACTACAGTGTCTTGCGTACAAAGAGACACAAAGTCATAAAATATCAGGCTCTGCAGGTAGAAACAAGAGCAATGTGGAAGAAAGATACCCAGACAGTTCCAATAATAGTTGGAGCAACGGGTCTTATAAAAAATAATTCACAATCGTATTTAGATATGTTACCAGAACATGTAACCCCATACAAATTGCAGGAGTCATTACTGGGCAAATTGCAAGTGCTGCAAAGAGCACTTTTGACTGACATCAAAGACTGAAACAGTACTAATTTCATGAACTTTAATTGTACTTTGACTTAGAAATGGGGTCCATTCCCATCATAGTATTAGAAACCCAAAACTTTGGAGCAATTAAAAAAGAGTCATGTTATTTATAATATCCAGAACTGTGAATGGTTTCATTACCTTCTATAAATTAATGATTTGACATTGCTAGTTTTTTTGAGTGGGGGGTTACAATTGATTATTTAGAGAGAAATTCTTATTTAGTGTATGGAAGCCATGATTGATGTCTAGTCTGCACTGATTAACTTGCTCGGATAAGTTGTTGTCATGTATAAATGAATATTCAGATTTATGCAATCACCTGACAAAAACTAATGCTTATAATCCAATGGATTAATGAGTATTTGGTTTAACAAAAGTCTGTGACTCTATGTAGTATGTGAGATTGAATCAGGTCATGTGTAAGTATTCAGCCATCTAGATTTGTAATACCTATTCCAAGAAACATTTTTGTTTGGATTTCATTATGTTTAATTGCAGAAAGTATATATCTTGCAAATTAGAGAGCTCTGTTGTTTCACCTTGTCTCACCTTCAGTACTCTGCAGTATGCCTTCCATGGTAATCTTTTGTTTAAACACTACAGAATTCATGCTGTTGCATTCCCTGTTGAAAAAAATGCAATTGATTTTAGTTAACCCTAGCATATTTAACAAATTGTATTACACCATAAACTGTAATAATATAATAATGATAGTCTATTTTAGGTTTTGTATTTTTTTATTCTAGGTAAACTGCATGACATTAAGTGTTTTTTCTTCAGAAAGGTCTTGTGCTATTTATGATAATTGCTCTCTTAGTGTTTTTAGTAGGTATTTCTTTGTTCTTAGATCTGGATCTAAAACTTGGTTCCCTAGGGACATGCATAGAGCTTGTATTAACTGGTGGGGACCAATAGTATTGCTTTCAGTCATTATCATGTTGTGTTACCATATGTGGCTGGTCTACAAAAATGAATAGCTTCCATTAAATCCATAAAAAATAAATCATGCTTCTGTGAAAATTCCACAGTCAGACACTGAGGTCATGAAAGATCATGAGGGTCGAAGCTCAAATGACAGCCAATAATAATCCACATATAGATAATCATAGGATCATAGGAAGTTACTAGGCTATTGGCCCATCTGTGTAGGGTAGATGTTTGAGGCCCTGAATTCTCCAGATGGGGAACCTCTGTGGTCTCTCTAGCTGATGCATGTGCTTTGTGAGGTATATGCTGAAAGGGGCATTGTACTCAATAATGGGTCTTATAAGGGAAGAATACAGGGATGTTATGACTAACTTGTCCATGGATGAGATACCCTTAGTAATGAGGTGGGCCATGTAGAAAGCTGTCTGTACAATGGAGGCAATATGATGTTCAAAATCAGTTTGCTATTAACCTGGGTGCCTAAGTCCCTCATGATTGATTGCATGCTTAGTACCTTATTATCAATGTAATAATTTGTGGGGACGTCACTCTCCCCAAAAGTGGTGATGACGCATTTTTTGGCATTCAGTTTGAGGCCATGTTTCTGGCACCAGTCATTTGTTTGGGTGAGACCCTCTTGGGAGGATGTCCACATCATTAGGGGAATTGATGACGGCACCCAGCTTGCAGTCATCTGCAAACTTGGTCAGCCATAGCCCAATAGATTTGGCCCTGCACCTCTGAGAAGTATATTCCAAACAGCAGAGGCCCTAAGGCAGATCCCTGGGGTACACCACTTGTTATGGGTCTACTACTTAAGTGGCTTCTCCTATTTTGACTAGGTGGGTTCTGTCAGTGAGCCAGTTTGCTACCCATCTGGTAACATATGGATTGATGCCTAGCTAAGGGAGTGTATCTATTATACCTGAATGGGGAATAGTATCAAAGACTTTGGCCTGGTCAAGGTAAGTGGAATGTACCATCTTTCCCTTGTCTATGGACGTGGTGACTGTCTCAAAGAAGTCAAACAAATTTAACAGGCATGATGTCACCTTGAAACCAAGCTGTGTAGGATCAAGTATCTGGAGGTTGCCAATGTCCTTGTTAATGAGGTCCATGATAATCCACTCCATGGCATTGCAGATCAGGCTAGCTAGGCTGATGGGACTATAATTTCCTGGATTGGGGGATGCTCCACCTTTGTGCAAAGGGATGACAGTAGCTGTCCTCCACTCAGCTGGCAAAGCCAGTACTCAAGCTTTGGTTGAATAGGGTGTGCAATGGTACTGCAAGTTCCTGCCTGAGTTCATGTAATATGCGGCCTGGGATGTTATCGGGTCCCATGGAGGCTGTATTTTTTGCCTTTGAGAGGGCAGTGATGACTTGCTTCCTAGAGATAACTGGAGGGGGCAGGTACTGGGGATGTCCTGTTTTATTGATGGGGGGCAGACAAGTAAACTTTTTACTGAACCTGTCTGCCAGCAGGTTGGCTATATCAACAGCATTTGTGTATGTGTTGTCTTTGACCACCAGTTCTGAGCAGATCTGGGTGCTTCCCTTGAGATTGCAGACATATGTGAAGAAGGCCTTATGATTGTCTTTAGTAGATATGGCCAGTTTGAACTCAAAGTTTGCTTTGGAGGATTTCACTAGTACTCTTATTTGCTTGTTCAGGATAAGGAGAGATTGCTTCCAATTAGGCACCTGCTCCTTCTTGGTCCTGGACAGCAATTTTTTCCTTTTATTCATAGGTTCATAGGTGTGTACTAGGCTAATGGTCCTGGAGCCTTTACAAGCATTGCCCAAAAAAATTGCCCAGGCACCATGCCACCCAATGTTAGTTCACAGTGCCCCTATCCAGTAGGGCAACTGGAATGATGCCTGGTGTGAACTTTCTGTTACCCTTCCACTCGTCAAGATTTTTCTTGAAGAAGGCCAGCGAGGTGCTCTGCTTGACATAAATGGCAAGCTTATTCCAGACTATGGGCAGTCTTTGGGAGACGAACCTGTCCCTCCAGCATGTTCTGTTAATCATGGTAATGAAGCTGTTATCTCTGAAGCATGTGGCGTGGGGGGATTGGGATTTCTTTAGGTGTAGCATTTCAAGTAGGGCGGGGTCAGACATGGCTTTGTAAGTCAAGCAGAGGTCACCTCCTAGTAGATGATAAGAGACTGAGAACAGCTGAAGTTTCTTCAGTCTGTCCATGTAGGACATGTGTTTAAGGCCTAGGATCCTTTTTGTGAGGTACATTTGTGGCCTCTCCAGCTGTTGTAGGTGTCTTGTCAGGTACATGCCAAATGGAGCATTATATTCGATGATTGGTTTAATGAGGGATGAGTAGAGAGGGATGATTATTCCTGGATGCAAAACCTTTGGTTATAAGATGTGGCATGTAGAAGGACTTTCTGACCAGTGTGACAATGTGGTGGTCGAAGGTGAGGTGGCTGTCAACCTGGGTGCCCAGATCTCTTATGCCCCCTTCAATGTTCAGCGTTTTCCCATCAATGTGATAATTTGTGGGAAATGAGATTTTCCAAAGGGGATGATCATTTTTTGGCATTTAGCTTCAGGCCATGGTTCTGACACCAGTCATTGATTTCAGAGAGGCCCTTTTGTAGGATGTCTGCATCATTTGGAGATTTGATTATGATTTCTTGCTTGCAGTCATCAACAAACTTGGTCAGCCAGAGTCCTTCTGTGTTGGCCTGGCCTTCTGAGAAGTAGATGCCAAACAGGAGAGGGCCCAGGACCGAGCCCTGTGGGACTCCACTCATGACTGGTCAACAGTCTGACTTGGAATCTGCAACTTTCACTCTCTGGGTCCTGTCTGTGAGACAATTTGCAACCCACATGACAGGGAATGGTATCAAAGGCCATGACCAGGTCGAGGTAGGCTGCATGTACTGCCTTACCCTCATCCGCAGTCTTGTTGAGTGCCTCGAAGAAGTCAACCAGGTTCAGCAAGCAGGATGTCCCCTTGACAAAGCCAAACTGTGTGGGGTCAAGAGTTTGGAAATTGCCTCTATCTTTGTAAAGCAGGTCCACGATGATGCACTCCATAGCTTCACATACCAGATTTATCAGGCTAATGGGGCAATAGTTCCAAGGGTCTGCAGTTGCTCCCCCCTTTATGAGGCCGGATGACTGTAGCAGTGCACCATTTGTTAGGGCATAGCCTGAGGAAAGGTTGTGATTGAAAAGGGTGCACAGATATGGTGCCAGTTCATTTTGTAGCTCATGTAGGACACAGCCAGGGATATTATCAGGTCCCATGGGTGCTGTATTTTTGGCTTTGGACAATGCAGCTTTTACCTGTGCCACAGAAATGGTGGGCACCAGGCTTTTAGGGTCTGAATGAATGATAGGATGAGTTACCTGGTATGACTGGTGTGCTCTCCGCAGCTTTGAACCAGGTTTCTATGACTGCACAAATGTCAGCTTCTTCCAGGGTGAAGGATCCTTACAATGAGTGTAGTTTCATGTTTAGACTCCTAGCATTTAGCAGCATGACCTTTAATTTATATTTTGATGAAATTTTCATGTTGTTAGTTTTGACTTCATGGCATTGACAAAAAAACGCACTATGGGGGAAGCAAGACCATTTGCCAGGGACCTGAAGCCCAAGGGAGACAGAAGCAGGCCATCTCTGGCAAAGCATCGTGGTTTGTCAATCATGTCATCCCAGGCTGTCAGGCACTAGATCCCCTTGGAATGACACCAGAAACTAAGCCAATTGTTAAGGCAATCATTTTCTGTTTGTATTGAGGCATCATTTTGAGTGACAGTAGAATGCTGCTTAAGGCTAGGAACATACCAGCCTGGGACACATACTCAGTGAGCTTGATCATGTCTCTCTTCATACAGTCCAGAAGTTAAGTGTCAAGTCTCTAGTCATTCACTCCAACATGGACTATGGCAGAGTCTGTTAAGAGACTTGAGTGGATTGGATATATGGTGGATTCTGGAACCCAACAAACAACTAACTGTGACTTTCTCCTTATCCAGCCTGGTGAGGGGCACATCTGTGTGTCTCACAATGGAGTCTCCTATGGCTAATGTGTTGGGTTTATGTTTAGGCCTTAGTGGCTGTGAGACACTGGTGTGTGGACTATGTGTGGTGTGTGGTGTGGTTTCCAGTGGAGTTTGCATGCCTTTATGTCTCAGAGCTCTCTTTTGTTTGGGTATGCTTTAGATGAGGACCTCCGCATATGTGGGGGTGTGTTGTGTAGGTGTGGGTGGTGTTTGACGTGTGGTGTTCATGTTGCCGACCTTCTCAGTGCCAGATATACTGGTTTGTGAGGAAGAGATCAATGATACTAGGTGCTTGATGTAATTGCATCTCTCACAAATTGTGTTCCTAGGTGGTACTAGTAGAGGGTTGTCAGTGTACATGAGGCAGTTGCTACACTGCCTCAGGATGCCCATATCAACCACAGTGGCAGAGAAAATATAGGAAATTGTCCATCCATATTAATCAGAAACTGAAAGAGCTAAGAGGGTAAAGGGAGGAAGGTCTAAGAGTAGTACTACTAGATGATAACACAAGAGCTACTAAGGGAAAATCTGTAGCTTGAATACCTCAAAAAGGGTTTAAAACCATGCAGCTGAAGCTTTGGATGTAGCAGGCCTGTAACTAGACTATGCTACTCAATTTTGAGGTTAAGAACACAGTAAAAAAATAAGTTAAACATCAATAAAATGCAGTAAAATGCAATTAAACAGTAATGAATTGTAGTAGACAGCAAGGAAATATAGTTAATCAGTAGATTACTTTAAAACAGTAGCTCACAATCACAACAGTAACAGACAGCACAAATAAAGCAGCAATTCAGTAGAATACTGTCATCAATTTAATGAGGCCACCAACAAGTGGTAATAAATATGACAAACTAAATGGAGTTGAACCCCTAAGCACAAACGGCAAAATGAAGTAGGAAGAGGTACAGTTTTTTTTTTTTTTTACTAGAAAGTGAGGGGACAGAAGATAATAAAATAATTCAAGGTTGAGAACTTAAAGGGGTGAGCCTTTACAAAGTTCTCACTATAAACAGTAGAAGGAGCTGATGTAATGTGACTGGGGGGGGGGGAGTGTTCAGTATCAATTTTATACTAGAGGCGGACAACTCAAAGCCACCAAGCTTTAACACAACAACAGCAGCTGAGAGGGTAAGTGGAATAAAAACTGTTCCACAGAATACATAGATATGCAGTAGAACAGCTAGGCCTCTCTAGACAATTTCACTACAAGCTCCAAAGGTCACAAACAGTAGCAGATATTCAGCTCTAACAGGCAATAAAAAAAGAGACTAAAAATATTTGCACAGATTAAACAGATATGCAGTAAAACAGAAGTGCAGAAAACAGTTGAAAATATTATCTTTTTCCAATATCACAGCAGAGAAAATGGCAAAAGCCCTTTCTCACTGCAGCTTTGAACAGCTTGAGTAAACAAGTACAAGCTGGTTTAAAACACTGACTATTAAAAGGCAGAGAAAAAAAATACAGGCACATTATCCAATCAAAATAACACAGTGTTGCAGGAATGCTTCTAGCTAGATTAAACCACACTGATTCTCTCTCCCACAAAGGAACAGCTAGGCCTCTCTTAACAAAAGATTTCACTACAAGCTCCAAAAGTCACAAACGGTAACAGATATTTAGCTCTAACAGACAGAAAAAGGAGACTAAAAAACAGTTGCATGGATTAAACAGATATGCAGTGAAACAAAGGGAAGAAAACAGTTGAAAATAAGTGCTTATCTTTTTCCAATATCACAGCAGAGGCAATGGCAGAAGGCCTAGCTCACTGCAGCTTTATACAGCTTGAGCAAACAATAGCAGTGGTTTTCTGTTTCATGCTGTATAAGCAAATGGCAGAAGGCCTATCTCACTGCAGCTTTGAACAGCTTGAGCAAACAATAGCAGTCATTTTCTGATTCATGTTGTCTAAAGTCTTTTAGTAGTATGAGGTTCATTTCATCTCACAAGTCACAGGCAGAGACTGGGAAAAGACAGTGAACCGAGAATAATAGGATTTGGAATTATTTCAGTTTACAGGAAACACGCATGCACTCACAGGCACACACACACACACACACACACACACACACACACACACACACACACACACACACACACACACACACACACACACACACACACACACACACACACAACACTAAGGAGAAGAAAAAAACTTAATCCTACGGTTCATTGTTTTCACATATGTATGGTGATAAGTAGGTGCAAATTCAGTAGGCATTGTTGTTACATGACAGCACAGTGAGATAACAATATAAGCTAATCTTAGTACTGAGGATCTAGTGTTGGATTCCTTTTGTTTTCATTTGCCAAGTGTATATTTCTCAGCAAATCCTTTATCCAGAAATTGCTCTTGTCCCGGCTTGCACATGAAAGGGGAAACATGTATGCAGTGGGCTTACCCATTCAAAAATTGGTTAACTAGATAATGCATTCTGTTTTTGACCATGCTGTTGGTGTCTGCTGTCTTGTCTGGTTGAACTATCCTTGTACTTTTTTACCTTTCAAGTCATTCTTTATATAGCGATATCTAACACACAGACACAGACACACACACAGACATATATGTGTGTGTGTATATATATATATATATATATATATATGTATATATATATATATATATATATATATATATATATATATATATGTATATATATATATATATATATATATATATATATATATATATATATATATATATACATATATATATATATATATATGGATCTACTGCTTTTGGTAGAATTACATTTGGTGAAAAATGATTTCAGGCAGCCCACTTCACCGAAAATGCATTTCACTGAAAACCTATTTGGTCAAATTCCATTTGGTTGTAAATGGAATATAGCCCCTGCCCCACTGCAGTGTGACCCTGGAATGAGAATATAAAGTTGGGGGGGTGTGGGGGGCACAGCCCCCCACATAATTGCAGTGTATTCACTATTATATACTTGTGTATCCATTAAAAATACATTGAAACATATAACATCAGTAAAAACTAGTTGCAAAATGTGGAGGGCTATGCTGTGCCCCCCACATCCCACCTAACTTTATATTCTCACTCCTGGGTCGCACTGCAGTGGAGCAGGGGCTATATTCCATTTTTGACCAAATGTGCTTTCAATCAAATGTGCTTTCAGTAAAGTGGGCTGCCTGAAATAATTTTCGACCAAATGTAATGCGACCAAAAGCAGTAGACCCATATATAAATATATATCTATATATTTCTATATATATATATATATATATATATATATATATATATATATATATATATATATATATTTATATAAACTAAATTAACCTGTAGTCCTGTTTAACCTGATATATTAATGTATATAGTTAATTTGCTATAATAGGCTTTCCTCAAACAGAATCAACAACAGCAAATGTAGATAATGTTGTCTTTATCAATCTGCATTACTGGTATAATAACAATTCTTGTTGTAATGATTCCGGGGATTACGTTATTTTGGTGGCAAGTACAGTTGTATAGTATTTTGCATGAAAAAAATGACAGGAACATTTTCCTTTTACCCACTTGTACAGTATGCATGACCATGTTATGCTTCGTACAAGTGAGCATAATATAAAAAAGATTGCTTGGCATTGCACACTGGTTTATGAATTGTAAAAGAAATCTTACTGTAGTCTGTCTGCCAGACTTGTGCCATCAGCTGATATTCATGGTCTTCATGATGTGTACCTCTTTTCTGATGATCAGCCCAACTGAAGAATAAAAACCAGCATAGTATGTGCCAGATGTTTCCCAAAAATGATGGCTTTCACTGTACATATTCGACCACAGCATTTGTTTGAGAGAAGAATACACTATGCACATAGCAAGGTGATTAGGTAACAAGAAATATTGTGCAGTAGAAAGAATAACAAGAAAGTTGTCACCAAAAGAAATCCTGTTCAGTATGAAGGTTATACTGCTGGATCAATGAGGCCTGAAATACTTGCAAGTTTCTGTACTGGAAATGTAAAATAACAGCCCTAAATCTAATATACATATCATTCAGTTACAATAGAGTATGGGCAGGATTCGCGATGGCTTGCACGGAGTCTAAGAGCCGTGTAAGACTCCATGCAGCCATGTGATCCAGGAACAGCCCGAAATCCCATGTAAGAGAAAGCTAAAACGACTCTTACACAGGCAGGGCGTGGATATGCTAATCACCCCACTTGCAGCCAAAAGGCATGCAAATGAGGTAGATTAGCGATCCACAAAGCTGAAACCAGCCAGTGTAAAAGTCGTGTTAGTTGCAGAAATGTACTCAGTTGACAACTGAGTACGTTACTGCAAATAAAACAATGGAGCCATGACAGCTCCAAATAAGCTGTGCAAATGTTACAGACAGCATGCCAATGGCCAAATATGTGGCCATTGGCATGGTAAACCGATGCAAACATGAAAAAAAGAGGGGTTTTTTTTGGAGATCGGCGATGTTTAAATGCAGCGCAGCCCCGCGCAAACAGGCTGCGCTATATAAAACTGAAAAATGAAGGTTAGAAACCCACAAATGTGGGTTTTATGTAATGCATGGATTTGCAATGCAGGGACTAGCAGACCAAAAACAACATGGCCACCGTCTAGTGGTTGCTAAGGGGGGAAGCTGAGTGTAAGACATGTAACTAAGCATTAGTAGGCAATCCTATGTAAATGAATGGTAGGATAGTGAATCACACTGTCACATAGCAAATGAGCACAGTCCGTGTAGTGCAAGAGTTAGATAAGGGGGAGTAACAGAGTAGGAGATCATCACAGGGGGGAATGTCAGGAAGAAAGCAAGCTCATTGGAGCAAAGTGGTATGTGAAACATATCAATCACACAGCAGAAAAAGAGGCGTGTCAACAGATAAGCATGGGAAAGTCAAGAAATGGAAGGTGTACACTGTGGCCAACACCAAAGTTTCTTGCTGTATGTGCATGCGTGCGTGTGCGCGCTGGGAGGTGCGAGTAGTACAGAGTGCGCGCGTGTAAGGCAGAGTAAGCATGTAGGAGCCTGTTTAAAGATCTTTAGACCTGTTTGCGTTGGTGTGCGCACATTTTAACCCAAAATAAGCAGATTCTAGTCCGTGTAAGCATGTGTGTGCGCGTGGTAGCCACTGTGAGCGTGTTTTCGCTGGTATGCGCGCTGCTCCCCCTGAGGAAACAGAGAGGAAAAGGAAGCAGAAGAAATAGTAGGAAACTAGCAGGGAATACCTGTAGAGGTAGCAGGTGAAAACAATTAGAAGCAGGCAATTACACAGGCAGAATACAAGCCCAGCCCAGCACTTAAAACACTGCAAACAGCATTGCAGTATGTTTCTCTCAAGAGACACTGCAAGACAGGAGTAAGCTAATAGAAGTGAAAACTGAAAAAGCTGCACTCAGACCAAACATGCTAGGGGCTGCCATAGCTGTCATAAGGAGACATAGGAGACTTGCTGAGGGTGGTGACAATGGAAATGCTGCCAGACAACCCACAGTGAGGAGACGGAGAAGAATGTACAGGCCCAGGGTCACCTACCAAGGGTTACATGAGCTGGAGATAGTGGAGCGCTATAGAGTGGACAGAGACCTCCTGCAGCAAATTGTCGAGCTGTGCAGGCCACGCCTCACACACAGAACCAACAGAGGGGAACCCATCCCAGTGGAAACCAAGGTATGTGTTGGCCTAAGAATACTAGCAACAGGTACCTTCCAGAGACCAACTAGTGATATGATGGGGATATCACAGGCATCAGCCTCCAGAGTACTGCACCAGTTCCTGGATGCCATGTCAGCACATGTCGGTGATCATGTATATTTCCCCAATGCCCGTGAGGTATTGGCCAGCAATATGCGTCTTTTCCAGCAAATAGTGGAATACCCTGAGGTAGTGGGTGCAATAGACTGCACGCACATATGCATCAAAGCACCAGCCGGTGAGCGGGGTAGAGCCTACATTAACCACAAGGGCTTCCCCTCCACCAACTGCCAGATCATGTGTGATGCCCAGGTCATAATAATGAATGTGTGTGCTGGCTGCCCTGGGAGCTACCATGATTCCCATATCTGGCATTTGTCGCAGCTGTACCAAACATTTGCCAATGGGGACATCCCACATGGACACCTAGTGGGGGATGCAGGTTATGCACTGGAGCCGTGGCTGATGACACCTATCAGAAATGCACACACACCTGAACAGGAACGACATAATGAGGCACATGCACAAACACGTAATGTAATAGAGCGTGTGTTTGGGCTGCTCAAGTCACAGTTCCAGTGTCTGGACACATCTGGTGGAGCCTTGCAGTACTCACCAACTACATGTACCCAAATTGTCATGGTATGTGCTATGCTACATAATATGATCCTGCAAAAACAGCTGCAGCAGGACCAGCATAGGGCCGGGCCAAACAGCCCCCCATCATTGCCAAGGCCATCACAGGCAGAGCGTGACTCGGAGGAGGAACAACCTGAGCCTGCCCCAGTAGGCAGAAGGAGGCATGCCCAGTATGCCCTGGCCTCGGCAAAGAGGCAACGCATAGCACATACACTGGCTCAGTAGGAACCCTGGGAATGATACCCCTCTCTGATTCACTCATATAGTAACAGCGATGCCTAACATGACATAACCTGCTCTCAAACATGTACAGGGAGTGTAGTATGTGCATTCGACAGAGGCAGCCCTGCAGCACCACCTGAGGCATGATTGCCATGTGTTAAGCAATGTAACACCATATAGTATATGCAAACATGAAGACCCAACCTAACATCTCACCCTCACCAAGCATGATGCCATACTATGAAGACAACAAGATCAAGAACAATAATTGGCTGAGGTATTGCTGTTAGCAAGGGGGAACACATGGCTGACAGCCTGGGCTGACATGCCGAGCAAGACATGATGCCCCACCTGCTAGGGATGGCACGCACCCAGCACACCTGGCTGTGTAGATACTGGCAAAGGCTGCTGTTACCCCCACTGTGCCTGGAATAGGTAAGTCTGGAAACACAAACCCACCAAAATAGGTAGCACAAGGGATAATAACCTGGACATAATGCTACCCAATGCCAGAAGTCTAACCTGCAAGGTGCATGCAGACCAAACCCACCACAGCATGGAGAATGGTAATATCTGTTCTGTAACATAAACCTGGGCAAGGCCCAGAAGAGCACCCTAATACTACCAGGTTATGCCTCATACCATGCTCTACAGCTCCAAAACATGGAACACATGACAATAGGAGTGTGGCTACCAGTAATTACCAAGAATAACCACACCCCCAGGTTGGTACCACAGCAAGAAGCAGCATGGACTATCCACGGGTGAGTAACACTGTCTCAAACTGAGTACCTGTTTGAAGCCTGCTACAGACCCCACACACAAACCCACGTACCCCAGGCAGCCTTCCTGAAGACACTTCAGAGTATGAATGTCCCAACAAATGCCAAACAAGGCACACACAAAGTATGACATAGGTGGCAATCCATTATGTATGGAAGAAGTAGTCATGGACCTAGGGACACAAGTGGATGGTAACCTGTCATGTGACACACACATTGCCAAGGTGGCCAGGAAGACCTGCTATACTGCCAACCTTAATATGAAAGGATGCACATGTAGAGCTACAGAGGTCACTGTGCCCCCATACCCTTCCCTTATCAGGCCCATACGTGACAACTATGCCCCAGTTCGCATGTACCTTACCTTACACATGCAGCAGTCAGAAAGACCCAAATTGTACCCCACCAACAGGATAAAGGGTCCAAACATTGGACATCTGCAGCCTGGCTGAAGAAACCACAGCCCAATTCAGAAGCATACTGAACAGTCAGAGGTGATGTATGCCTGATGTACAAGGCCATGCCCAATCCAGAATGAATGGACATGCTCCACTGCAGAAACCCCAAATCCAGCAGACACACCACAGTGAGATATCTGAACCTCTACACATAGATTAATAGGATGCGCTGGAGGGACAGATCCATAACCCAGAGGCTCAGAACACTCTGTACAGAATCCCAGTCCATGATAGGCTGAGCTCCACACACAAACTCAACAAGAGAAATCCGTTGAAGTGCATGGGAGATAGCAGGTGTACACTGGGGGCCATCCCTGTGTCACATCTAGGAAAGTAAACCCTACGTGGGCATAATATGCAGATTGCAAGGGGTGTTGAGACCAACACACAGTCTGTCCGTGCTCAAACAAGGCCAGAGCAGATAGCCTAGTATGAACCTATGATGATAAAAATTGTGCAGGACACAAAGGATTATTACACAGCTGTCCTACCTGATGGTAGGAACCATGGTGATAATCCACAGATATGCTCTGCAGCACTCTAATATCACAAACAATACACCAAACCCACACACATTGCCAGCATCTTACCTAACAGATTCTTTGCAAACTCCCCACCAGCACCCAACTGCCAAATATCTATCCCAGGAGAGTGCTGGCCCCCCGACATTGCAGATACTGAGGTAACAGCCAGCATCCACAAAGCACAGCCCACAGCATTAATGGTAACAGATGGTGTCCTGGGCTGTGTCCAACAAGTACTGTAAGAAGAATGGAACAGCAAATAGCATTACTGTGCACTATCAGTCCTACCACAGGATATGTACCCAAAGAGCGGTGTACAGCAACAGTGGTCCCACACCACAAAGGGGGTGCCTGAATGGATACTGTAAACTATCACCCCTCAACCACGAATATCTAGGTTGGCAAAGTAATGGAGAGGATGATCATGGATCCCATGAATAACGAGATTGGGTACCTACAGACATTGGACCCTACCCAGTGTGGCTGTCATAGCGCAGATCCTGACCCGTACACATGTCTGACTCATGTGAAACATGCACCAAGCCCAGTGATGTGGGGAATGTCGATTACACAGCCTATCTGGACCTTGCTAAACCCTTCCATACAATACCCTAGTTGGCGGTACAGATAAGCTCACCAGCCTAACTATAAACCCCTATGCAAGTAGATGGGTTGCAAACCAGCTCAAGGACAGAACTGACCTGGCAGACATGCTGTAGCCATGGCAGACTGCAAACCAGGTACAACTGGCATCCCACAAGGCATGGTCCTGGGATCCCTCTTGTATGCTATATATGTCACATAGGTACAGGCCAACATGGAAGGACTCTGAACAGTTTTGCAGAGGACGACAAACTGGCCACCATATCGGACCCTCCAGCTGACACAAGAAACCTACAAAAGGCACACATAGAAACACACAAGTGGTGCCACAGCCATGTCAACAAGCTAAATGCAGAATAGGGTATAGTCAACCCCTGTGGAAACACAGTACATGGCCAGAAATTACCACATAGGTGTTAACCCAGTAAATACATCAGGAGCAATAAGAGAACTGGGGACACAAGGCGATAGATATCCTGCATGTGACAACCATGCGTCTGTAGTGGTTACAGAAACATACCATATACCCACCTAATCATGAAGGTAAGCACAGCTTGGTTAGGGTAGGTCAATGTGCCCCTCCAGTCATCCATCAGCAGCCTCACAATTGTGTACAATGGCCCTTGGCAGCAACTGGAATGACCACACAAATACCCCACCAGGAGGATCGCAGAGCTGTAACAGATGCCATGTGTCGCCTGAGTAAATAACTGCAGCTCCACACAGTGCCATACTGCCTGGCTGGAGGTGAACTGTGCCTGATGTATAGAGCCTTGACCAGTCTGGTATCAATGCACATTTGGCACCATGTAAACACTGAATGCTGGTGACCTATGCAGCTGACAGGCCTGAACCCCAGCACAGACATAAACAGGACATGCTGTACTGATTGGTCCACAACCCAGAAGCTCACTCCACTCACGACTAAACTCCTACTACAGGATATCCAGGGAGTCCCTCGGTGACTGTCATCCAGAGGAATCATGATGACTGGATGGGAGATG
The DNA here is from genome assembly GCF_019279795.1 of Protopterus annectens. Classification (NCBI taxonomy): domain Eukaryota; kingdom Metazoa; phylum Chordata; order Ceratodontiformes; family Protopteridae; genus Protopterus; species Protopterus annectens. The sequence continues at coordinate 1,664,742,421 of NC_056726.1, read as the reverse complement.
GCAGGTGTACCCTGGATATCACCTGTATGTCATGGGTAGACAGAGGCACAGCACACTAACCATGACATATGTCATGGCAAACACCAGTAAATGTGTGTTGAAGGACAAACACTCTCTGACTAGCATTACAAATGGACTAGGGCACATGGCCATTGTTTGTCACTGTCCACACAAGTTGTGGAATACATTAACAATGTTGGACAATCATGTACTAAGCTGTCCATATCTGAACAAAATGCAACATGGTCATATCTGCACAACTGGCCCTCAACCAGTCTGGTGTGCTCACTATAAACATTACAAGCAGTGATAGGACTGAAACCGATTATACTGTCAACCACAGTGAAAGTTTTGCACCAGTACACTATACAACAATACAACTGTTTGGTCAGCAGGAAAGGATGATGACAGCTGTATGCAAACTATCCCATGGCAACCCTGCAGGCACAGCATAATGCCTGTTAGATTCAGACACACAGCAGTTGGGCAGTAAGAACACAACCTGATGTCCAACACTCAACTGTACATGTGATATATAGATGGCGTCCACACACAAACATAAATGTGGTGGTCCACAGATCCAAACATAAGGAAAGGTCACACTGGGCATGCACGCACACTTAGATAAATGAGATGTGGCAGTCAAGAAGCCATACAAACTGTGAACTGGGCATGCTCACACACTTGGGTCATGTCACAGTTCAGCAGTTGCACACACATATCTGGCATTTCTATGTGTTAACACAGGAACCTCCCACAATACAGACATCTGCCAGTGCACACAGTGAAGTTACAACAGAGACATAAGTAAAGTACTGGATCCCACTCATATGCAAACATCTCCCGCAGTACACACATTGTTTATAGAGATAGGGAAGGCTATGGCAATAAAGACCCACAAACAGTATATGAGCAACAGATACGTGCATCTGACAGGTAAACATATGGCCGTAGAGTGCAATATCTGACTGTTGTCCCTAGGGAATACAGAAGGCTATCCACAGTGTATTTGGCATCTGCCTCCACAGTACAGTAGGCCACTGTGCCTGTGCAAAGTTAATGCATAGATATGCTCTCCCCCTTACTGATGGATAGTAACAGATGTACATACCTCTTCATCCATAATGATGTCAGCACACTATATATATGTCAGGAGCAGAAATTATACCCAGTAATATGAATAGCGCACTCTGCTACTGCGTCTCTAACAAGTGTCATAACATAGTAAGGTAAGGGTTTGAATCCTGCAAGTGCCCTGTGTGTGTGTAACTGTGTATGGGGGAGTAGTGTGTGCAATTCCATGTGTATGAGAAATGTCCCTTTTGGCAACTATTACTACACAAAACATGCTGCATATTCCACTGTCTAAACACTGATGATGTCAGCACCCTATAAGTACAGCAGGAGAAAGCAATCCCCCCAGTAATGCAAATAAGGCACTCTGCTAATGCGTCTCTCACTAGTGTCATAACATAGTTAGGTAGGGGGTTGAATCCTGCAAGTGCCCAGTGTGTGTGCGACTGTGTATGGGGGAGTAGTGTGTGTAATTCCATGTGTGTGAGAAATGTCCCTTTTGGCAACTATTACTACACAAAACATGCTGCATATTCCACTGTCTAAACACTGATGATGTCAGCACCCTATAAGTACAGCAGGAGAAAGCAATCCCACCCAGTAATGCAAATAGAGTGCTCTGCTAATGCATTTTTCACTAGTGTCATAACATAGTTAGGTAGGTGTTTAAAACCTGCAAGTGCCCAGTGTGACTGTGTATGGGAGAGTAATGTGTGCAATTCCATGTGTATGAGAAATGTCCCTTTTGGCAACTATTACTACACAAAACATGCTGCATATTCCACTGTCTAAACACTGATGATGTCAGCACCCTATAAGTACAGCAGGAGAAAGCAATCCCCCCAGTAATGCAAATAGCACGCTCTGCTAATGCGACTCTTCCAAGTGATCTAACATAGTAAGGTAGGGGGTTGTATCCTACAAATGCTATGTGTAATTTTGTCACACAGTTTGTCCATGTGTGTGTGGGGTGTTGTTCCCAATATTTCACGACATACATTATATCAGTAATGTCAATGCACACATGATGTATGTGTGTGCCACCTATACATATGTACCTGTGAAATGCAAGAGTTCCCATGTCCGAAGCCTGCCTCATGTGAATACATGGAATTTGCATCAGACAACTGTATGACTGGGGTGTTCTGTGCAGGGGCTGCATGTGGTATGTGACTATACAGTGTGGGTTGTAGATGGTGTCATCCCACCAGCGAGGGATACATGATTGGTCTGGAGCATACAGTCCACATGTTGGTGATGAACAGGTGCAGCATGTTGTCACCACTTGTGGGAGTGGTAACAAGTTGTTCCATAGCAATGCAGGGAATGACTGATACAACACCTTCAGATAGGGTCTTGCAGCTAGAATAATGCTCACAATGTATGTTTGGGTAGTTGCAGTACAACCATATAATGGTGTGTGTAGAGACCGTCATATTCCCAGTGTTGTCAGGAAGGCCAAGTGGGTTTCCTGGGTATGGGAGTGTGGTGTGTGCCAGGCTATGAACCTGAAGGCAGTCTAACCCACTGTGTGTTGAACATGGAGAGGCTCTGATGCTTTGTGCAGTGCCACCAACCTGGGGGGTGTGTGTATCTGAGGTGCCTTTGGATACATCCCCCCTGTTCTGTTTTAGTGCATGTGTAGGGGATGACAAGCATGGTATCAGGAATGACCTGGCACTAATGGTGTGCACCTGGGAGCCTTGTACCAGGAGTCTGTTACTGCATGGATATTGCTGTACCCCATGCTATGGACAGTTTCCACTGCATGCATCTTGAGGTTTACACGGCTGCTGTTGAGTAGCATTGCTATTAGTGTCCCATCCCGTGTGATACCTGTGTTGGTGGCTATGTAATGTCAGTCTTGCATACAAAGGCAGTATGTGTGTAGCAACAGCCTCTGCCAATATACAACAGCCCATGGGTGACAGGTGCAAGCTGTCCCAACCAAAGCAATGTGGCATATCCAGCATGTAATCCCACACTGACAGGCATTGGTTCCCATTTGGATGTCACTGAAAGATAAGTTAAGTGCAGAAACCGATGATCCTGTCTACATATTGTGGCAGCATTCATGGTGAGCGTGAGATGCTACCCAAAGCCAGGGTCATACCAGCCTGTGCCACAACCTCAGAGAGCCCTTCCATGTCCCCTAACATGTAGTCCAGGGAGGTGCATCAGAGGTCATACACACTGGCACAGACAATGACTGAGTCATACTGCTACATGCCTTGGAGTGACTGATTTGCTTGTGTTATGTGGTGGATCATAGTGCCCGACGGGCAGCTCAGCCTGGGAGCAGGACTGCCATGTACGTGTCAATAGAGGTACCTCATACAACCATAGCAGGTGTGTTGTCTAGCCATATGGCCTGACACTGTTTGGCACACAGGCTTTGTGAGCTATGTGTTGCATGTGCTCTGCTCTGGCGTAATGTTTGCTTGTGTGTCTGCTGTGCAGGTGTCAGCTGCTCAGGCAGGATGCTATTCTGAGAGCCCAATAATGTACCTGTTTGTGTCTGTGTTTGGATTGTGGTCGTGGCAGGTCTATGGGAGACTGGTACTGTATTCACTGTAGTATCCCACTCCACCTGACAGGGAATGCCAGTGCTGTGTAAACAGAGCTTAGCCCCCAGTTTGGCTATGTGGTTGCATCTCTCACATGTGTTGTACATGTATGGGAAGGGGAGAGGGTTGTCTGTGTACATGAGGCAGCTGTAACATTGCCACATGGCTCACAGATTCACCAACTGGACCTGAGAGTAGATCGACAGGTGACCTTTGCACATGCTACCATAGCATTGTGACTCCCATACTAAGTAACGACACATAGGGTCAATGGGGAACAAGGTACTCAAGGTGACTATGTGAGGGTGTAGTGCTCCTGAATTGTTAGTGCTGGCATATATGAATGCTGTCTTGAGCAAATGTGAGGTAAGTCATATGCAATGTGTTACAGGCAAGCTACATGCAAACAGGACAAATAGTGACGTTCTGTCAAGTGACACATGGACATCAGTACAGTAAGCAACACAGATGTCACTAGGGATCCACAGAGGCACTGTATATCTGCACTGCAGGTGGAATCAGTGTTTCAGGAACATAACAGGCAAACATGCATACAAACAAAGCTACAGTCAGCAGGTCTGTATGTAGACTATGCTACAACAAACAAGGTGTACGACTTCCAGTATGTAACAGTGCATATATGCAGGCACTCTAAGCCGGTACCCAGACATTCCCAGGTCAGACGGGCTGGGTCCAGCCGCAACCCCCACAAGTGTATAGACCACGTACCTTCGTAATGTTGAATAACTGGCCTGATACCCAAGTGCTCATACCTGTAATAATACACATGTCAAATAACAGACACTGAGCCCTCACTCAGCAGTTCCAGATGTAGTATGATGTATGCTACCTGTCCTGGCACCACAGTATCCTTGACATGTATGGACACTCTCCCTCCTGTCATAGTTAGTTATGTGTTTTGGTGCTGTTATGCATGGTATGAGGTGTGACCTTATAGTGCTAGTGTGCTCTTGTGAGCCCTGAACTTGTTGTGTAGTACTGCACAGATATCAACATACTGAAACATCTGCATTGCAGAGTCAAGTGTGGACAGCATGCAACTTGCAGTTGACATGGCCATCATTGAGTATCAATATGTACATTGTTGTATCCCCTGTGCTACCTATGTAGGTGGCCATCTCTTCACAGCCTCACCACCAGTATGCAAAGATGTGCAGACAGAACACTGTGGTAATTAGTATGGGTGTACAAAACAATACAATGACATTCATACTGTAACTGCATCAGGCATGCCGGTATATACCCACAATGCTATAATTACACTATACTGTTGTCAACATCATACTATTACAATACGTCTATGTAGTCACCCTGTGCATCAGCACCATGTTAACCTGTTCCTGCACCAATTTTACAGATTGCAGGAGGTGGCACAGTTTCATCATATGCACAGGGTGTGTACCTGGTATGCCTGAGTCTGCCACTGATACAACCAATTGACATGTCTGTGTGTGTGTGTGTGTTGGTGAGGGACAGCAGTACAAAATGGGGCAATGTTGATGCAGTGTGTGCGTGTATGCAGTAGCCCTAGGTGTTATCACTTTGCATGTGTGTATGAATGCACACAGTCCCACCTCATGGCTGCCATATACAGGTGTTTGTGGACAGCCACAGACTGTACCTGCCAGGACATACAGATCACTGTTTGTGGCCACGTACACTATACCTGTGCCTGGCAGGGGTCCTACGGATCGTATCAGGTACCAAGCCAGACTGGGTACTGTCATCAGAAGCAGGTGTTCTTTGACTGGAGACAGGTCCCTGTTGGGACTGTCCAGCGCCACGTGCACATGGTCTCCTTTGGCAGTTCGATGACAGCACAGACCCAGCATTGCTAGGGCTGCTGCTGGAACTATGTGAGTGGCCGCGGCCCTGTTGTCATCCGCGATGGCTGCCAGCTGCTGCTGTTGCTGTCATATGGCCACGTCGACGCCTCAACCATCCACCATTGCCCTGGCTCATGGACATATAGTTGTGGAACAGATCTAATGTGTCCCCCCAACGTCAGTCAATGACCTTGGTGAAGTTGTGAATGGCAGCCGCAACATCACGCATACTGTCACTCATGGCTCTGCGACATGCTCTCAGCTCCCTCAGACCCTGTCTGGTGTACTGTTCCATACGTGACTGTGCCTGCATTACAGCCCGAAACATAGCTGGGGTTGAAAGACCTCTGTGGGCACGTCTGACAGGGGCAGTATGCCCATGGATGCTCCCACGAGAACCCATGGACTTCTGCCTGTGTGGTACCGTGTCAGGGCCCTGGCCATGGCTGCAGTGTGGGGATGCATGTGCCACCGGTACCACATTATCCTGGTCAATGCCCACTGTATCCTGTCCATCACCTAGGGACATTGGTGACAAAGTATGTATTGGCAGGATGACTGTGCGCATTAGTGGGGTCGACAGCTGTGTAGTGTCAATTGGCTGACCAATAATGGACCCTGGCACACCTACCTGTGTCATTACACAGGTATCATCATCACTATCCACAGCAGCTGATTCAGGTTCCCTGCTGCATGACACCAGAGCAGCACCAGAACCTGTGGGAGTAAGACAGGAAACACAGTTTACAATGTGTACCCAATGCCACCACTGATGCACACATGCACACATGCACACATGGGCACATGCACACATGCACACATGGGCACATGCACACATGGGCACATGCACCCATGCACACATGCACACATGGGCACATGCACACATGCACACATGCACACACCTCAGTATATGAGATATCAACCCACAGACACAAACACACCTGCAAAAAAAACGCATAGCACTACTGCTTCAGCCTATTATTACTATTAGTATACAGAGTAGTGAAGGTAATAGTATTACACACTCACCAGCATGGATAGGCTGGTTTGCTGTTACACCAGAGGGACCTGCGGAAAAGAGACAGTTATCGTCAGTGGGCACAAATGTGCCATTGATACTGTGGGCATGATACAGTTCAGTAGTGCAACAGTTAGCTTCCACAGGTGTACTGCAGATAATGAGGTTATCACTAATGCACAATAATTACCAAGATAACAGCTACAAATCAAGGACACACCCCACACATGCATAAGCTAACAGTGAACAGAATGGTCACTATACACATGGCATGTTACCTGCACGCTCTGTGTCCTGCTGCTGTAAGGCTCCAGCCTCCATCATTACACATGTATGCTGTTGTTGTTGCTGCTGTGCTGGAGCCACAACACTCAGGAGTAGTCCCTCCAGTCTGGTGAGGGGGGGATGTCTAGCCACCCCACCACCTGTTGCAAGCTGCTGCCTGTGGATATGCGTCGCACGCTGATGGACATTTCTAATTAAATCACTGCAGTGATGGCATACCTGCTCATATGTCCGGTTATGTGTGCCTATGTCATTTACCCGGCGGACCAGGTCTTGCCACAGTGCAGCCCTCTCCTGCTGGTAATGGCTGGTGCGGGAAAAGAGTATAGCGAAATCCTTCACCAGGCTCTGGTGTATCTCCTCCTCCTCTGCAGCGGAGTAGACTGGGTTCCGCTGGTGAACCATGGCCCTGAAAAGCAGAAGGGAAATATGTCAGCAATATCTGTCAGCAGACTATAGCACACATAATACACATTATACTTGACTGCAGTGATATCACTTAGGCATCATATATAGCATCTGTTTGTCAATTGGGGGATACACATGTACATGGCCAGATATCAGTGCTCATCCAACAACTGTGCAACAGTACCTGGCACACTCCATACAACAGACTAGTATACTGCAGCAGTCAACGCACTGTTTCAGGTACAATACACAACCTCACACTGGGGGTTTGAATCAAGGTACTGTATGGGGAACATTATCAGCCCATGCACTGCACACAATGCACGTTACATATTTCACTGGTAATGCACACTACTCTTACTTGCCATAACCCTACCTACACCACAGTGACATACAGGGTAACACAGCACAACATATGGCAATGTAGTATGTGTTGATCGCAATACCCCACACACCTGTCTTTGGCCTCACACCAAGGACACACACTACCATGACAGACAGACAGTCATGGTGAGCAATCACACCAGTACACAACATGCACCCAGTCACTAGCACACTCATTTCACCTCACATATTTCGTTTGCAATGTGTTAATGGGTGTGCGGTAGTGCGACTACCCTAACATACACTGGGTGCATTATTCTACCCCAAACACCCTAGCCCAAAGGTTCCCGGAATTCACTATGTCAAATGCAATGGAACAGCTAGTCACCTCTCCCACAACAGGAGATAATATACTAGACCTGATCATCACAAACATGGGGACAATGTGCTACACACTGGAAGTATACCCCTCACTAGTCACATCTGACCACAGATTAATCCCCCTGGATATACATATCCCACCTCCCCCACAACACAACAGACTACAGTGGGAAACCTCTCACATGCCGACTTTGCACATCTTATAACTGAGTTGGTATCCTTAATGCCCACTGGGCCAGTGTAATCCACTTCCCACAATGCAGACACCCTCACATATGCTTCTACAGACATCTCCAAGAATGCATGGATCATGCAATCACAAGAGGAACCATGACCCTCTCCACCAAGGACAGGCATCCTGTCTGGTGGACCCCAGCATTGAACAAATTGTATAACAACAGATGGTAGCTACTGCATGGCAAAGCATACTTCCATAGAGCTACGGCATCTCTCATCAGCAGTAGTAGAAAGAAAAGTTTTGTTGTACAAGCATGCAAGGCCAACAATGAGAGGGACATCGCTATGGTCACTACAGATAACCACAAGGCCTTCCTCTGCTATGTTACACACCTGGGTGGGAACCCTCAGTTGTGCTCATAGTTAATTCACAGTGACGTACGCTGCACTGAACACACAGATAATGCAAACAGTCTGGCAGACAGGTTCAGTGCAGGTTTCTACACTCCCTCACCCACTCATGTGGAATTACTTATCCCAGCTGACTGTAACCTCCCTGTCATCTCAGATGTCCAGCTGGGAACCACCCTCAGTGGAGCTGTAAACACAGCATCAATGGGACCCAACGGTGTTTCAGGTCGCATGCTACGTGAACTGCAAGAAGAGCTACACATGCACATTACATGCTATTCAGCCTTAGCCTTACTACAGCATATGTACCTGGACACTGGCATACAGCAACAGTAGTCCCACTCCACACAGGAGGCACCTCTACAGACCCTGGTAACTACCGCCCCATAAGCTTAACCAGCCTGGTCTGCAACACTATGGAAAGGATCATTATGGTACCCATACACAGAGACATTGGGGACTTAGACACTTGATCCTACCCGGTTTGGCTTTTTAGAGGGCAGATCCTGCCTTATGAACCTGGTTGACCTTTTCAAATCAGTCACTATAGCCATTGCTGAGGGCATAGCGGTCTATACAGCCTACCTGGACTTGCCTACAGCATTCGACACAATACCGCACTCTGCCATCATAGACATGATCAACAGCTGAATCCATATGTCACATGATGGGTTGCAAACCAGCTAACGGATAGAAACCCTATAGTCAACCTCACTGGTGCCATGTCAGACTCGGAGCCAGTCACATGTGGTGTCCCACAGGGCTCTGTCCTGGGACTGCTCATGTTCGGCATATCATTCTCAGATGTGGAAGCAGACATGGGAGGGTAGTGGCTGACAATGTTCAAAGATGTCTGCATACTAGGTGCCATAGGCGATACACCTGCTGACACATACATCCTACTGACAGGCCTCATGGACACCAACAACTGGTGGCGGAGTCATGGCCTGACACTGCATGCCACGTAATGTATACTTATACCCTTTTGGACGGACAAGGTACCTACATATTATCACATAGACAATAACCCACTGAGTACAGACAAAGTAATCAGAGACCTGGTGACACTGTGCAATGCTGACCTCTCATTTGGCACCCATGTTGCCGAAGTGGTTGGATGGATTCCTACCTTGCCCAACTTATCATGAAGGGATTCACATCCACATCAAAAGGGGTCATTGTACCCCTATACTCCTCCCTTATCAGGCCCATGACTGTGCACTATGCTGCATTTGGTATGTACCTCACATGGCACTTGCAACAGCTAGGGGGACCCCATGAGTACATCAGGAGGATCAAGGGTCTGCAACAACTGTCATATGTTGCCAGACTAATGTAACTCAAGCTCTATTCCATAGCATACTGCCTACATAGGGGGGCCCCTTTTTTTTGGTGGAAAGGCCCTTTTTCCCCCCAAAAAACCAAAACCCGGGAAAAAAAAAATTAAAAAAATTTTGGGGTTTAAAACCCCTAAAGGGGCCCCCCTTAAAAAATTTTTTTTCCCCTTTTTTTCCCCGGGGGGAAAAAAAAGGGGGGGGGGTTTTTTTCCGGGGGGAAAAAAATAAAAAAATTTTTTTTTTCCCCCCAAAAGGGCCCTTTTGGGGGTTTTTTTTTAAAAAAAAAAACCCCAATTTTAAACTTTTATCCCAAAAAAAAAATTTTATTATTTTTTTTTTTTTTTTTTATAAAAATTTTAAAATTTTTTAAAAATTTTTTTTTTTTAAATTTTTTTCCCCCCAAATTTATTTTTTAAAAACCCGGGGGCCGGGAAAAAATTTAAAAAATTTTTAAAAAAATTTTTTTTTTTTTCCCCCCCCTTTTTTTTTTTTTTTCTTTTTTTTTTTTTTTCCCTCCTTTTTTTCCCCCCTTTTTTTTTTTTTAAAATTTTTTTGGGGGCCCCCCCCTTTTTTTTTAAAGGGGTTTTTTCAACCCGGGGGGAAATTAGATTTTTTGGGGGAAAACCTTTTTTTTTCTTTGGGGAAAAATTTTTTTTTTTTTGGTTTTTTTTTTTAACCCTTTTTTTTTTTTTTTTTTTTTTTTTTTTTTTCCCTTTCCCTTTTTCCCCCCCGGGGTTTTTTCCCCTTTTTTAAAAAAAAGGGGGGGTTTTTTTTTTTGGTTGTTTTTTTTTTTTTTAATTTTTTTCATTTTTAAGGGGGGGGGTTTTTTTTCAACCCCCCAATTTTGGGGGGGAACCGGGGTTTTTTTTTTGGGGGGGGGTTTTTTCCCATATTTTTTTTCCCGGGGGTTTTTTTAGTTTTTCCTTCCTTTTTTTTTAAAAAATTTTTTTGGGTTTTGGGGAAGGGGTTTTTTTCCCGGGAATTTTTTAAAAAATTTTTTTAACTTTTTTCCCCAAAAATTTTTTTTTTTTTTTTTTTCCTTTTTTTTTTTCCCAAACCCCCCAAAAAAAATTTTTTTTTTTAAAAAAATTTTTTTTTTGGGGGGAAAAATTTTTTTTTTTCCCCCTTTTTTTTTTTTTTTTAAAAGGGCCTTTGGTTTTTTAAACCCGGTTTTCCTGGGGGGGGGGTTTTTTTTTAAAAAAAATTTTTTTTTTAAAAAATTTTTTTTTTTCCCAAAGGGGGGGGGGGCCCCCCCCCCCCCTTTTTTTTTTTCTTTAAACAGGATTTTTGGGGAAAAAAAGGGGGGTTTTTAAAAGGGGGTTTTTCCCGTTTTTCCCCCAAAAATTAAAAGGCCCCCCTTTTTTTTGGGGGGTTCCCAAAGTTTTTTTTTAAATTTAAAAAACCCCCCCCTTTTTTGGACAAAAAATTTTTTTCCCCAATTTAAGAAAAAAAACATGCCGCCCAAAAAAAAGGGTTTTTTTTTTTTTTTTAAAACCCCTTTTTTCCCCCTTTTTTTTTTTAAAGGGGGGGGAGAAGGGGGGGGGGAAAAAAAATTTTTTGGGGGGAAAACAGGGGGGAAAAAGACCCTTTTTGGTTGGCCCGGGGCCCCTTTAAAAAAAGGTCCCCCCTTTGGGGGTTTTGGGGAAATGCCCAAAAGGGGTTTTCCCTTTTTTTTTTTTTTTAAAAAAAAGGGGGGGGAAAGGGGAAAAAAAAAGGGGGGGGGGGGGAAAAATCCCCCGGAAAGGGGGGGGGGTTTCCCCTTTTTCCCCCAAAAAGGGGGGGGGTTTTTTTCCCCCCCCGGGGGGGGGGAAAAAAAAATTTTTTTGCCAAAAACAAGATGCATACAGGGGCGGTGTATGACATATGTGGGGGGGGTTACACAATTGACGGGGATGGATGTTTGGATATCTCGAGCCCATGAGCCCACAGATGGCAACAGTGGAACTGAGATCCCCACCCATGGGCAGTTGCCACTGTGCCTTCACTGCCCAGGACGGGGCTGTGCTGGGGGTTGTGTAGGCTGGGCAGCAGGCATGCCCATGAGTTGTGCCACCCGTGCCTCAAGCTGGCATAAGGGCCCAAGCACAGCGTGCTGGATCTCCCTACGCACCACAGTCCGGACACTACGGTGGGTGAGTGGATGTTCTCCTCTGGCCACGCTTGCAGAGGGGGGATGAGCCCCATCCCCTGCAGCGCTTCCACCCACAGGTGGCACAGGGCCACCGGAGGAGGGTCCGGCCTGGGCACTACTACCAGGTGCACTCGCCAGCTGAGGTGGGAGAGGTGGGTCGGCTGGAACCCGCCTTCCCTGTCGTCCTATGTTTTGCATTATGTTATGACAGTTTGGATTAGTAATGTACAATACCATTCACAATTAGTTGTAACAGCATGCATTAGTATTCCCATTAACCAAACACCCATAAATTCAAGCCATTGAACAGCAAGCATAACACATGCATAATTTGAACAGCAATACACAATCCAACAACATGCAGGGTTGATTGATGGCAACAGGCCATCAGGTTTGGATGTATGAACAGGGCAGATGCATCAACGTACATGCAAATATGTATGAACCAACAGGACAAATGTCCAGGGGTGTTAATTGTGATTGCACATACCCATTTCACGTGGAATGGATTATTTGTGGTTATAGGGTAGGGTGAAAAATATTTAATTAACAACTTCAAATACCTATATATATGCTGAACATTTCTACTAGCTGCAGATATATACACACTCAGGTGTGCCTACAGTTTCCTATGTGATAACTACTTCAGGTTGGTGATAGGAATGCTACTGCTACATCGATATACATTTCATATTTATTCATACGCATTCATATCTGGCTCTGTTCAGCTACATCATCCTGCTACATTTGCTTTATATGGCTATAGACAACTGTGGATGTTTGGTATTTCAGACAACCATACTATCTGCATATTGCAGACTGAGAGCAACATACCCAGAGTTTGGGACACACATTCCAGCTTCAGTACTGTTTTCAACACATGTTGCTGTTTGGTTCTGCCTGTCACATTAATTTCATTCTGTACTGACTGCAGTATACTTTATTCAGGTGTTATTGCTACTTTATTGGTGGATTCATACCTCTTTCTCACACTCTCTCACTTGTTTTATTTTTACAATTCAGGATGGTAGTTAATTCTAAGCTTTATTGACATGTTTTACCTTTAGTTATAACAATCCTTTCCAACAGTCTCACTTATGTCATGTTTCAAAATTTCAACAGGGATATATTTCACACATGTGTTTTACTCAGCTTCTGTAGCTGTACTTTTCAGCCTGCTGCAGGTTATGTACTATTATATTACAGGTGGGACATCTTTATTTCAGACTTGTTTCATTTTTATGTTTGGATTACAGGCTGCATCACACTTTTGTAATCAAGCGATACTTGCAAACTCTTTTACACTGTTACTTGCACATTTTATTAATTAGTGACTACACTGCACTGTTTTGCTAACTGTCATACTTATATATTTATTTACAGTTACAGGAAGAGAATTACTGACCTACCTGGTGGTGCAACCGCACCAGCCTATCGCCATAGGCTCGATGGTTTGCAGAACGGACACCTACAGCTGTAATATAAATGAAGTAATATTGGAATACACATCTCCATAATATCAGCTAGGTTAATTTCTTACATACATAATTGCATGTAACTTACTCAGTAGTGGGGCGTTGGGCAATTGCCGGGCCTCCTGGATCCAATGGTTCAGTTGGTCCTGCTTCCATCACTTCATGTCCGCATGGTGGTGACGGACCTGCTCACCAGTCCTTGGTATTCCTGTGGCACTGGTGAGATCATGTGCCAACCGGTCCCACGTCTCAGCCATATATGCTCCCTACAGGACCTGCCCCTGCATGAGTTGGGCCTCATGATTATGGACGAGGAGCCAAACCATATATTTGGACTCCTCAATGCACCACCTCTGTGCTCGGAAGCAACTACCCTCTCCTACACATGACATCCTGGCTGCAAGTCAGTTCCACAATCAGTTATGCTGTGTATTCACGCCTATGGGGCTTATATATGCCGTTTTTCCCACACTTATCTGTGATTGGCCATTTTGGAATTGTATCAGCTTCAAAAAACCTGCTTTGTCATGCTCCTCTTTCTATTCATTCCTATATATATGCTATTACTGCATTTCTAAGTGCAACTGTCATGGCTTCATGGTTCAGTACTTTGACTGTGATGCATGGAATCCTGGGTTCGAACCTGGCCATTGCTTTTTATATTTTATGACTGTCTACACAGGCTAGGAAGTGTGTCTGTGTAAAGGCAGTTTTGATACAGCTTGCTCAACGTTGCCCGTTGGTTAGCTTGTTACCTTGATCGCGCAGCTCCGGCAAACAGATCACGCTGGTTTACGCGTGGTTTGGCTGTCAGCATGCATATTACGCTCAACTCAGCTACAGGCACACATTTTCAGCGTGTTAAAACACTGCTCAATCCTGGGCACTCATTTTACACCTATTAAACCACTGCTCACCTATGGGCACTCATTTTACACCTGTTGTAACACTGCTCACCTACGGGCACTCATTTTACACCTGTTAAAACACTGCTAACCTACAGGCAGATATCCTCAACTTGTTACACTGTAGCTCAGCTATAGGCACATCTGACATTTTTTTTTTTTTATTATCTCACATTTCTTCAAAATACATGACCCATTTCATTACATTTTACATAAAATATAATTTTATATATGTACATATATGTCGGAATTGTTTCGTGCTTATTTCACTAAAAATAAAAATTGATGTTGTGGGGGCTCGAACCATGACTGCCTGCTCTTCAACCAACATCTCTACTGCTATGCTATTGCTTCTTGGCTTACTTTGCATATTTAGTTCTTATATGCTTTTCCACTGACTGCTAACTGTGGCTAAGCGCCAGGCACGCCCACGCAAACAAGCGCACTCACGAGCAAACATCTTTACAACTTATAAAAAAATATATAAGATGTTCATTTATACATTTTATGTTCATAGTCTGTGGGGGCATGTGTTATGTTGTGTTTATTCTCATTTACACGGACTCTGTCATGGGCATTTACTTTCGGGACTTTTACTCTTCTTGGGGCGTGTCCGTTTGCAGGGCTCGCCCTACGGACACGCCCCCTACTGTCTTACACGGACCGTGTTAGCCTTAGGTGTGATTCAGCATGCCCTCATGCATATGCATGACATGCTGACGTCACACCGTTTAACTGCAGCCTCCGTGTAAGCCTTGTAACTCTTACACGGAGGCTTCGTGAATCCTGCCCTATATGTTGTTTATGTAAGTAGTTTAAATGCCTTTCTCACTAGCCCTGCCTGAGCTATACTTTGCTGCCTATATCTGTATTACACATTCACTAGTATTTTAACTTTTATTTATTAATTCATTAATGCTTGTGTGTGTGTGTGTGTTTGTGTGTGTGTGTGTGTGTGTGTGTGTGTGTGTGTGTGTGTGTGTGTGTGTGTGTTGATTTATTTCTGTCTTCTTTTAACCTTTTTATACCATGTATTATGCATTACACAATTTATGTTGTAATGGTGTGTGTATATATATATATATATATATATATATATATATATATATACATAAATATATATATGTATATATATTATATATATATATATGTGTGTGTGTGTGTGTGTGTGCGTGTGTGTGTATATACTTCTAAATTTTGAACTTTCAAGACGTTGACTTTTTTATGGCGGAGACTATAAGATCAGAGTTTTGAAACTTTGAACCATTTAAATGGAGATCACTGTACAGCATGGAATGGTATATTTACTGTTTTACTCCCTGCAGTGTTATCTCAGAGTTGGTATATTTAATTAGTAGGGGGTGTGTGGGGTGCAGAGGGGGGGGGCTTGCTCCCTGGGAAAAATGTAAAAAAAAATATTTTTTTGTTTTTATTTTCTTTTTTATTTAAATTTCAACATTTCATAAGTTTGATCTTATGGTCTCGACCATGAGAAAGTCTGAAATGTAGAAGTAGACCCGTATACATATATATATATATATATATATATATATATATATATATATATATATATATATATTTATATATATATATATATATATATATATATATGTATATACACACACACACACACACACACACACACACACACACACACACACACACACACACACACACACACACACACACACACACACACACACACACACACACACACACACACACACACACACACGTGCACGCATATGCATATATAGTAATTAATGTACTTAGAAAATTATTTCTTATTTGTGTTAATTATTTATAACATTGGTAAACGTTTTGCACCTTGCATGCAATGTGTTTGTATGTTACTGTACGACTTCCATTTGTTTCCTGCTTTCTTGACCTAAGTTGTGGCTGAAAACATTCCATGGACCATGTCACTTACCCTATTAACACACATTAAATGATTAAATTAAAAATAAATAAATATGTGAAGACTATAAAGAGTTAGATAAGATGAGGAGGTCTGAAAACTCAAAGCATGTCAGGGATACTGTCATAGGGTCCGTATGTGGTCCATTATCTACTTTATGGGGCTTTTACTGTGGCTTTAATTATTTAATTAGTGTTGTTAATTAGACATATTTTCTTCTTACAGACTCTTCCCCACTGCCATTGCATGAGTAAGATGAATGAGCCATTTGTATAATATGGTATGTGCCTGAACTGTGATTCTGATTTCTCTGAGTTTATTGTTCATTGAGATACAGCTAACGCTTTTGTATAGGTTCATAGGTAGGTACTAGGTTACCGGCCCAAGAGCCTACGTAAGCCTAGCCAACAAGGTTCCCTGGCTTACACCACCCAAGAAAGTTATTTTCCTGTGCCACTGTTGAGCAGAGACACAGAAGTGTCAAACCCATCTGCTTTAGGCCTGTGATTCTTTTAGTGAGGTATTTCTGCCTTTTCAGTTGTTGCAGATGTCTTGAGAGGTACATTCCAAAAGGGGCATTGTACTCTATATTGGGTCTAATGAGTGTCAAGTAGAGGGGAACAATTACCTCTTTTTTCCTAGATGAGAACCCTTTTATGATGAGGTATAGAATAGGGTGTATTTCCTATTTCCCATCCACTCATCAAGATTTTTCTTGAAGAGTGTTAATGAAGAACTTTGCTTGCCATAGATGGGTAGCCTGTTCCAGAGTATGGGAAGTCTCTGGGACAGGAATCTATCCCTCCAGCATGTCCTGTTTATTGTGGTGACAAGGTTTAGGTCCCTAGAGCATGTAGCTCGGAGGGATTGGGATTTCTTTAGGTGTAGCATGTCCAACCGCTCTGGGTTTGACATAGCTTTATATGTCAGGCAGAGATCACCTCGGAGTAGGCGATATGCTATGGAGTAAAGCTGGAGTTTTTTGAGGCGGTCAGTGTAGGGCATTTGTTTGAGGCCAGTAATCCTCTTTGTGAGTTACTTCTGTGGCCTTTCCAGCTGCTGCAGATGTCTTGTGAGGTTCATAGGTTGGTACTAGGCTATCAGCCCTAGGGCCTATTCAAGCCTAGCCATAACAATTCCCTGGCTATTTTTTCCCACACTATTTAGTTCCCTGGACCCCTGCCTAGCAGGGCGACTGATGTGATCCCCAGGGTGAATTTCCTTTCTCCCATCCAATCGCCAAGGTTCCTTTTGAAGAGGACCAAAGAGGCACTCTGCTTGACATGTATTGGCAATCTATTCCAGAGTCTGGGAAGTCTCTGGGTCAGGAACCTATCGCTCAGGCATGTTTTGTTTATTGTGATGACAAGATTTAGATCCCTGGAGCATGTGGCTCTGAGGGATTGGGATTTCTGTAAGTGTAGCATGTCCAACAGCTCTGGGTTTGACATGACCTTGTTTGTTAAGCAAAGATCGCCTCTGAGTAGACGATATGTGACAGAGTATAGCTGGAGTTTTTTAAGGCGGTCAGCGTAGGATATCTGCTTTAGGCCTGTGATTCTTTTAGTGAGGTATTTCTGCCTTTTCAATTGTTGCAGATGTCTTGAGAGGTACATTCCAAAAGGGGCATTGTACTCTATATTGGGTCTAATGAGTGTCAAGTAGAGGGGAACAATTACCTCTTTTTTCCTAGATGAGAACCCTTTTATGATGAGGTATAGAATAGGGTGTATTTCCTATTTCCCATCCACTCATCAAGATTTTTCTTGAAGAGTGTTAATGAAGAACTTTGCTTGCCATAGATGGGTAGCCTGTTCCAGAGTATGGGAAGTCACTGGGACAGGAATCTATCCCTCCAGCATGTCCTGTTTATTGTGGTGACAAGGTTTAGGTCCCTAGAGCATGTAGCTCGGAGGGATTGGGATTTCTTTAGGTGTAGCATGTCCAACCGCTCTGGGTTTGACATAGCTTTATATGTCAGGCAGAGATCACCTCGGAGTAGGCGATATGCTATGGAGTAAAGCTGGAGTTTTTTGAGGCGGTCAGTGTAGGGCATTTGTTTGAGGCCAGTAATCCTCTTTGTGAGTTACTTCTGTGGCCTTTCCAGCTGCTGCAGATGTCTTGTGAGGTTCATAGGTTCATAGGTTGGTACTAGGCTATCAGCCCTAGGGCCTATTCAAGCCTAGCCATAACAATTCCCTGGCTATTTTTTCCCACACTATTTACTTCCCTGGACCCCTGCCTAGCAGGGCGACTGATGTGATCCCCAGGGTGAATTTCCTTTCTCCCATCCAATCGCCAAGGTTCCTTTTGAAGAGGACCAAAGAGGCACTCTGCTTGACATGTATTGGCAATCTATTCCAGAGTCTGGAAAGTCTCTGGGTCAGGAACCTATCGCTCAGGCATGTTTTGTTTATTGTGATGACAAGATTTAGATCCCTGGAGCATGTGGCTCTGAGGGATTGGGATTTCTGTAAGTGTAGCATGTCCAACAGCTCTGGGTTTGACATGACCTTGTTTGTTAAGCAAAGATCGCCTCTGAGTAGACGATATGTGACAGAGTATAGCTGGAGTTTTTTAAGGCGGTCAGCGTAGGATATCTGCTTTAGGCCTGTGATTCTTTTAGTGAGGTATTTCTGTCTTTTCAGTTGTTGCAGATGTCTTGAGAGGTACATTCCAAAAGGGGCATTGTACTCTATATTGGGTCTAATGAGTGTCAAGTAGAGGGGAACAATTACCTCTTTTTTCCTAGATGAGAACCCTTTTATGATGAGGTGTGCCACATAGAAGGACTTCCTGACTAATGTGGTGATGTGACTATCAAAGGAGAGACTACTGTCCACCTGGATCCCAAGGTCTCTTATCACACATTCGGTGTTAAGTAGATTGCTGCCTATGTGGTAGTTCATGGATACAGAGTTTTTACCAAAGGGGATGACACTGCACTTTTTGGCATTGAGCTTGAAGCCATGGCTCTGACACCAGGCATCTGTCTCAGAGAGGCCCTTCTGTAGGATGTCCAGATCATTTGGGGACTTGACTATGGCTAATAGTTTGAAGTCATCTGTGAACTTCATTAACCAGAGGCCTTCTGTGTTAGCCTGTACTTCAGAGAAGTAGATACCAAACAGGAGAGGTCCCAGGGCGGAACCCTGTGGTACTCCACTTGTCACTGCTTTGAGGTCAGATTTGGAGTCTGCAACTTTTACAGTGTGGGTTCTGTCAATCAGCCAGTTGACAACCCATCTTGTGACATATGAATTTATACCTAGTTTAGTGAGTTTAGCTATAATTCCAGAATGGAGGATGGTGTTGATAGCCTTGGGGAGGTCAAGATACCTGTGTGAACCACCTTACCCTCATCTATGGCTTTGGTGACTGCCTCAAAGAAGTCAATCAGGTTCAGGAGGCATGATCTGCCTTTCACAAACCCGAACTGGGTGGGATCCAGAATTTGGAAGGTACCAATGTCTTTGTTTATGAGTTCCATAATGATACATTCCATGGCTTTGTAGACCAGGCTCGTCAGGCTAATAGGTCGATAGTTCCCAGGATCAATGGTGGCTCCCCCTTTGTTGAGTGGGATAACTGTTGCTGTGTGCCATTCAGTGGGCACAAAGCCTGATGCGAGGTTATTATTGAACATGGTGCTTAAGTGGGGAGCCAGTTCGTTCTGAAGTACGTGTAAAACTCAGCCTGGGATGTTGTCCAGTCCCATGAATGCTGTGTTTTTGGCTTTACAGAGTGCAGCTTTTACCTGCGTAGTTGTGATTACAGGGACTCTGCATTCTTCCTCTATAGATATGGGCTCTTTAGGCAGTGAGGGGGGGGGGGGGGGTAAAGTTAGCACTGAACCTATCTGCCAGGATGTTGGCAATATCAGTTGGTTCTGTAATTTTCATGCCTTTTTGCTGTAACTCAGAGCAGATCTTGGTGTTGCCATCAAGATTCTTGACATAGCTATAGAATGCTTTGTGGTTGTCCTTAGAATTAGTGGCGATTTTGCTTTCGTAGCTAGCTTTGGAGGATCTTATAAGGGATCTCAGCTTCTTACTGAGGCTTACCAGGGAGCAACTTCACTCATGGGATTTTATTCTCTTTTGCAACAGTTTCTTCCTTCTGTTGTACAGCTTGTTTATAGCAGGGGACCACCAGATTGGCTTCCTTTTTTTGGAGGATAGCGTCTTGGTTCTGTTTGGGATAGCATGATCCATGCACTCGTGTAAGTGCTTATAGAGTGCATTTGTGTAGGATTCAGCAGTTGTAACTGTATTGTCCATCTGCATGGGTGTCATGAAGTTCACCACTTCTGTCTTGAGAAGCATGAAGTTCACTTTAGGTGAGATCTTCAGAATGTCTGCATGTCTAATGGTTGATGAGAATGTCTGCTGACAAGATGAACTGATGTTAACAGTTAAGCATCAATATAGTGGATATAGCTTTTCAGTCACACAGGTATTGAAGGTATTATAAAATAGTTGTGTATTTCCAGTGAGCATACATATCTATACCATCAGTTTCTGATTCCCTTTGTCCAATGGTTCGGGTAAACTTCACAAATTACCAGACCCCATATTTAACAAGAGGGCATGTACCAGTATTCATGTACACACTGACCTTTTTTGGTAACCCTCAATGGCATGTTTCTAGTGAAGTTATCAGCAGTACATCACTGGAATATAGTTTGGAGGGGTGCAGCTTGCCTTTAATGTTTTCTCAAAGATGATGGCTTTTCTAATGTAACTTTTTCTCACATTTAAAAGCCATTCTTACAGTACAAGTGCTCAGGATTAATATTTGAGAATACATGAAAAAATTAAAAGCCAAACAAATTTCAGTTATTTGAAAGTACAAGAAAATTAAGGAAAACTAGCTCTTTTAATAAGCTCCTGTATGCTAAAATAACTAGAATGGGTGGACGCGGTGATGCAGTGGTTAGTGTTGCTGCCACACAGCAAGACTTTCTCCGGTTCAATCCTCAGCCGGGGTGCCTTCTGTGTGGAGTCTGCATGTCCTCCCTGTAGTCGTGTGGGTTTCCTGTGGGTTCTCCGGTTTCCTCCCGCATCCCAAAGACATGCTGTAGGTGGATTGGACACTAAATTGGCCCTAGGTGTGAGTGTGTGCATGTGTTTGCCTTCTGTGGAAGGTTGGGTGCCGGGCTGGCAACTCAACACCGTAAAACTCCACTGCCATTCATGAGCGGACAGGTGATCCGCTGTGATGACCCCTAACCGGTTAAAGCCGAAAGAATAATAATAAGAAGATGCTAAAATGACTAGAATGCAACATTCCACCTCCGATTCCTCCCTGGTGACTCCTTTGGAATGAGGATTGTTCCACTCATTCAAAAATGATGCCTGTGTTTTACCACTGGCAAACATAAGTGCACACAGACACAACAGCATTGATAGTTCTTTAATTTTTGATTCAGAATGACAATACTCTGCATTCTCTATCTCTGGGGTGACACAATATCAGTTTCATCTGATTCCCTAAGAATTTTTAAAATATGCAGTGATTACATGAATTACATTTGCTGCTCACTTACAAGCAGGTTATAAGTGAAGTACTTTTTTGAAAACTTCATCACAAGCTTAAAAAAAGAGTACATGTCAGAACATGAATAGAAATGTTCCATGCTTTCAAATTAAAATATTCCAAGATAACGCAGTTTTGGTATCACTATATTCACACTCACAGTTCTGTAATTCTGGTGGACAAAATAACAGTCCTAAGCATTTGATCAGGTACCTTGAATGACTTTGGAGACTGGAGCAAAATAAAATAAAATGAACAGATCTAGTTTTGGCAGGGCTCCATAAAACTTGCTTCTCTGTTGGTATAACTTCTTAAGCAACTAAAGGAAGAGAAAAAGCTAAAGACCTTATTTTAACTTCCCCCTTATAAAAATTAGCTACTGCAAAAAAGTGAAACAGCACATAGATATCAACTGCACAAATCCAAAGCTTTCCAACAAAACATAATATGCAAGGTGCCCTCCTCAGCAAACAATGTAATACAACTTATTGTTCACAGTTAGTAGATGGTAAGAAGTGAAAAGTAAAAGTACCTTTGTAAAACCAGCTTCTGGGTCCTAAAAACAGAGTTCCCCAGTGTGCTTAGATAATACGTGTGCACATCTGCAGATGTAACATACCATATATGTCTACATTCATGTGATTTTATGTATGCATAATTTGACAACACAAGGCTATGCAAATATATATTCTGTGTTGGTTCTAAACTACTGACGTGGTTAAGGTTCATGCAAATGTATGAATGCAGCCTTTTCACATGATTCTGAGGAACATGTTCAAAATAGCACATTACATATAACTATAACCCTATGCCAAAACTGCTTATATGCAGTTTTCAGTTGTAAATATCCTTCAATGAACACTGTGTCTGACTGCAGTGGTGTTTCTGTTGTGTACATATCTTGTAATTGGCTGATTAGAATCTTAGTGTTTCTAATGTTAGCTTTCATTTTATGGAAGATATAATGCATCTGAGGCATTCCTGCAAAGCATACACATGCCTTTCTGTTCTAATAAGTGCATAACATCTTTGACCTGCATTGTGTGCTTCTCTGTTTCTCTCCAGTGTCATGCATTTTGCTATTTGAAATGATGTGGTGTATGTTACAGTTTTATTATTAATTGCAATGCTTAGATAAACAATCATTGTGGTTTTACTTGGTGTAGTCATATCTTAGTTGTTGACATTCTACTTGCTTGCAGCTGACTGCTCATGTATGTATGTATGTATGTATGTATGTATGCATTCAAGTTCAAGTCTGATCCAAGACAAATCACTGATCCAAATGTACTTTCCCCTAAGTTGATGCAATCTTGAAAGTAATATATGTACAAATCATGGGTGTGGAGGCATAGCCCTCCTACAAAAATGTACTAAATTGTGTTTTATGTAATCTACATGGATCTCACATACACATTTCATCGGGCACCCAGCTCTGTATATATAACTGCTGAGCAGATGGTGCTCAAACTCAAACAGCAGATCTGAACATGTGGTGGGAATTTTCTGTTACACCAACACCCTCCCTGCTTGGTAGAAGTGTGGATGCCTAACACCTTTTCTTGACTTGACTATGCATCACCTAGCATAGCCTTTAAAACCACTGCATCTACCAATTCCATTCTGTGTGACACCATACAGCCACCATACTGTCCATGACCCACAGATGTACTAGTGGCAATGAGAGGGAAATAAATGTAATATTGGTCTGCAAGCATAAGGTATGGTGAACAAAAAAAGATGGAAGAAATTAAATCTATATTAAAAGATGGAGATGTTTAACATGCTTTGGGTGGAATGAGGAAGGTATGACTTTGTAAACAGTTACATGATGAGGTGGCCAGTGATGATATTTTCAAACTGAACAGAATTCTGACAGACAGTCGCATAAAATTCATACCACAGGTTGTTCCAAAGATATTCTTTACTCGTGTATCTACTCTTTATTTAACGCTTCTGTCTTTTGCACTGTCTGACTTTCATCATTCCGCAGACTTTGCATAGCTAATTCAGAATTATTAACTTCCCTAGAAATGGGCAGCCATTTTCATTCCTTTCCTTCACAACATGTTTTTATGTATGTGAGGAAGCATTCACTTTTCTCTTTTTTATATAACTGCTTCTCCTTTGTCGAGTATAATCATATTTTCTTTCATTTCTTAATTCTATGCAATTTATTATTTATATATATAAGCCTTTCCAACAATCGTTTTTTCTCTGTCCCACAACTTATATTCTGCCATATTTTTCTCTTTAAACACTACTTACCTTCCATCCCATTTCGCAAAGTACATTCTCATAGTTAAATAATCCTGTCATAAATTCTCCCACAATTGCTTCTGTTCATGTCCCATAGAATTCTTTTTTTTATTATTTTCAATACTGACACCGTCTTTTCAGTACTGCTTCTGTTTCTACTAAGCTCAGACAAGACTGATTTATGATACAGGAAAACAAATATCAGTTATACTGATTCCTTCATGCAGAATAGGCCACTCATTGCAAATATCTGATCAAGATTTGTTTTATACTGATTTCTCTTGTAAATAAACCTGTTTCCAATTATTTCTCTCTCTCTCTCTCTCTCTCTCTTACTCTTTTTTATAAACTACTTCATCACACAAAATTAATTGTACAGCTAGTATAAGTAACAATCTTTATTTTTTATTTATTAAAAAAAATCACAATTAAAATCAACTAACATAATAATGCCTTGCCCTATGAAAACAAATAAATCTAATATGACTTTTTCCAGGCAATTAGCCAGACTTATTCTCCCCATTTCAATACTATATGATCCTTGGCATAAATATTTTATTCTTACTAAACAAAACACACACTCAGAACATTCTTTTACCCTTATGTTCTGAAAAATTGCATTATCTGATATGGACTAAAAATCTGCTTTGTTCAGACCTAACGTCCATTTCCTGTGTCCCACATAGGCAATATCAGATATATGTTCAATTTTGTTGCTTTCTGCTTCCATACTACTAATGCCTCAAAAGAAGCCCGCATTTCTTAATGAGTCCAAACTTCTTCTCACACTTTGCAATATATTCTTGTATTGTAATTGTTTGTTTTATATCATCTCTGGTCAGCATATCTTTCTTGAGTCTTAAGGGAAGTTTTTTATTTTTATTTATTTATTTATTTTTTTGTTATTTTAAACTTTTTAAACAAAGGCTTATTTTTTAAGGACAAAAAAGTTGCATTGCTCAGTCTCTTTTTTGTCAAACAAGTTGAATAGATTGCTCATGGTTATGGCAGTTTCTTGAAATATATCATAAAAAATGTTCATCATCAAAGTGTTTACCTGTTCTGACACCTTGGAACAGTTACAGCTGCCGGTTTGATTAGCTTTTCCCACATAAAGCACCTGTCAAGAAGCTTGTCTTGCCTAGCATGTCTTCATTTTTATCAAATTCAAACTGTGTCACTGAAAACACATACACAACTGCAGGCTATGTCCTTTCACTGCTTATTTTGGTAGTAACTAAATATTGTCATTTTCTCCAGAAGTGATCTCTGTTTCACCTACTGTTTCCCTAGATTATAGGTCTTAGTTGAATACTATGCTAACTGCCTGAAGGGCCATTTAAGTCTAGCTGTGTTATCCTATTAGGTGTTTAAATTACCTTTACCATGATTTTTATTTCTATACTTCTTTTTTATGGATGAATGTTTATGGAGTCATACCACTGAGTATTGAAAGGGGACCTTGCTGCAGATTAAGGCATTTAGGAGCTGCCACTGTCTATCAGTAGCACAGGGAGCAGTCCTGGTGTAAATTTCCTTATCACATTCATTGATCTAAGTTCAGTTTGAATAGATACAGAGATGAGTTTTGTTTTATATGGTTGATAAATCTGTTTGAGATTAGTAGTATTCTCTTTGATATGAGCCTGTCCCGACAAACCATTCTGTTTATGGCACAGAAGATTTTAAGGCTTCTGGATAAGGTATTTCTGATACCATATGACTTGTGGATGTACAGTAGGTCTAACAGAACTGGGTCAGAGGATGGTTTGTAGGCTAGGCACAGATCATATCTTACTAGTCTATAAGAGGTGGAGTATAGATGTAGAACTCTGAGGCAGTCTGTGTAGGTCATGTGGATTAGTCCCTGCATTCTCTTTTTGTGGAACCTTTGTGGATACTCCAGTTGTTGCATATGTCAGAATAGGTGCCTACTAAAGCAGGCATTATACTCGAAGAAAATACCTGATGCAGTACTTAAAATTATGCAATATTGAAATATATCTTCACAACAGTAGACACAGGTTGGTTGAATGGTAGTCCACTGTCAATGTACATTCTCAAATCTCTAACTACTTGATTGTGTCTTAGGGGTGTATTGTCAATGTGGTAGTTTCCTGAGGCAGTCATTTTCCCAAAGGATATAATAATGCACTTTTAGGCATTTCGCTTTAGTTCATAACTCAGGTATGAGTTATCTGTTTGGGACAAGCCCTCCTGGAAGATGACTAATTATTTTGGGGATCAAATGGCTGTTCTCAACTTGAATTCATCTGAAAAATTAGTCAACCAAAGACCATTGTTGTTTGTGTGCACGTCTGAGAAGTAGATGCCAAACAAGAGTGGTCCAAACACCGAGCTTTGTGGGACTCCACTTGTGACTAGACTTTTTATGGACGTAGCTTCCCCAGTCTTGATTTCCTGCATCCTGTATGTGAGCCAGTTGGCAATCCAGAAGGTGATGTATGTGTTTATTCTTAATTTGGTAAGATTTTCTGCAAAAATTAGTGCAATTTTAAGTATTTCTATCTCACACCATATTCTGTATTCCTACATACAGAGATTCATTTTGTAAATTTCATTTTACTCCTTCCAGTATTTTAGTTGTCCTTTACTGTACACACAAAATGTGTTATTATATTCAATAATTAGTCTAATCTAAGTCTTAAAGGCCATTACTAATATATTTCAAATCTTGTAGACATATTCCTTAACACATATCTTAAATATTTAATAGCCTTTCTGCTTATTACCTTATAATATCCACATCTTTATGTTCATTGACTTCATTAAGTTGTGCAGTTGTTAAATCTATAGGAACAATGGGAATTCTATTAGAGAAATACATATTACACTTGTCCCGGCTAAATTTTAAACCAGTATCCTTGGTCCATTTACCTAATGATTGTAAGTATTTATTTAGGTCACCTGTATCAGTTTTATTTTGCATTATAAGCCCAATTTTAAAGTTATTGGTGCATTTATGTACCCAGAATGTGGCAGCCTTTGAGACAGTTGAAAATACTATATTAAATAATACAGGGCCCAAGACTGATCCCTGAGGCACCCCAGCTTTAACTGGGAAATAATCTGCGTAGACATCATTAAATTGAACATACTGCCTTCTATCAATTAATCAATTTATAATCCATCTTCCAATATAACAGTTAATCTGAGATTCATTTAGACTTTTCATAATAACCTAAAGAGATAAACGGGAAAAAACCTTGGCAAGATCCAGAAAAATACTCCAAGGCCACAGACCTCAGTCCAAAGCCATAGTCATTTGGTCATAAGAACATGTTACATTACTCATTGTTGCTCTAGCTTTAATAAATCTATGTTGTTCAATATATGTAATGGCTAAATTAAATAAATTTTTACCTATAAGATCTAATAAAACATCTGTCAAAACATTTATGCAGTAAAGACATTAACGCTACTGGTCTATAATTCTTCATCTGATCTTTTCTTTCTTTCTTATGGAAATGGTATTATACAAGAAGGTTTCCAGGAATCAGGAGCGGAGCTGTACCATTCAATAACAATTTACTAAGCAAAATAGTTAAAAATGGAATCTTAATTTACTTTAATATTCATTAATAAACTGCCAGATAATATTATCAGGTCACATAAATGTAGATTTCTTTATTCTGTTTAGAGCCTTAGAAATAATGGGCTCAAAAGTGGCCAGGCACAGGCCAGAAATAGAAAACGATCACATATTTCTTGACTTATAATTGAACAAATATATTGAATTGACTGACAATTATATAGTCCTCTTTAATAGTTTCATCAACTGTAGTCATACTAATAGGTGGTATTTTATTATTGACTGAGTTTATAATATTTATAGAGGGCTTTTTCCTTAGTGGTATCAGTAAACAATGTATCTTTGCAGCAAGTTTTAGATTTTGTAATTTCATGTTTCAAATTTCTACAAATATTGTTAAACTTTCACTTATTAATAATATTTGGAAACATCTGTAATACTGAGTACTTCTTTTTTCTTTCTTTCTATATAACCTCCTTATTCCTTTGGGGGAAAGTGTATACTGCACTAATAAAGATGCTTTAACAGAGTTACTCAGCAATTTTGCAGGTATAAATACATAAATAAGCTCTGTAGATGAAGCTATTACATTCCAATCAATTTATAAAACTTGCAATATTAAATCATAACAATTATTTTTGTGCCTACTGTATCTTATCAACAAATCATTTTTGTTTGCTTATTAATTCAAGTTTAAAAGCTATTAAATTATGACCAGACAGACCCAGTGGTGGAAGACCCTCAACTTAAGATATTTTTCAGTATTATTAATAGCTACAATATCAAGAATGCTATATCTCCTTGTATTACAGGAAACCAGCTACATCATTTAATAATAAGAGATTATATTAACAAATTCGCTTTCAAGTTTAGAGCTAGTAGACATAGTATTGCTTTGAATTCCAGATAATTAAAATCACCAGATAATACTTTTTTGTCAAGGCAGTTATCTAGCTTTAATAATTATTTCCAGTGGATATCATTATCCATTACAGGGGTACAGTAACATAATACAAATGACACACTTCTTGAATGGTCTTTATTCAAGAGTTGAACAGTAATAGTTGAAAAATCATTAATCTGTTGAATAAGATGATAAAGTCTCATACAAATTCCTCTCAACTGCACAGATTTGTGCAGAATGTCCAGATTTTTGCCTAATCTTTTTGGGCTATTCCACTATTTTCCTGGCAAATCAGTGGGATGATCTCAGGATTGTAGTCACTAAATAATGACATACATACATTTGAGTTTCAGACTTCAGATCTTTCAGAAAATGCACATCAAAACAAATCCTGGTACTCTAGCAACTTTCTAAAAGTTTCTAAGAGCAATATTTAAAATATGTCCCTATTTGTACCCCCAGTTTGTCAAGTTTTGTACAGATTTTTTGCATTAACAGGTTGAGAGGTATGCTCATATACCATAATGTAAACTCTCCTCCCTTGTATTGTGCTGCAATCATATCTAATAAAGTCATTCATGTGAAAACAAGACAAATCTCATGTTTCTTTTAAAGCAACTGTATCACACTGTTCCTTTTGCAGCTATTATCAAAGTTGTTACTTAAACTCTTTGCATTATAAAGAAAACACTTCATAGTTCTGTTAAACTCTCTATAATGAGTGTTTGAATACTCTTATTATTTCTAAAAAGTCTGACTTGATCAGTAATTTTAGTAGCCATAAATGAAGTTACCTATGGATTTAGATGTAATTTGTCCATGTTGTGATGACATGATTGACAGACCTCGATGCTTTGCCAGAGATGCCCTGCATCTGTCACCCCTGGGTTTCTGGATACTGGCTAAGGCTCTTGCCACCCCTATAGAGCATTTTTTAGGTGATGTTCCAAAGACCAAATTACGATTGTGACAGCTATAAACAAATGCAATCTGACGGTTATGCTGTTCAGTGCTAAAAGTCTAAATCTCAAGATGGACTTGCTTGAAGCACTCCTCAAAATGGAGAACATCGACATTTGTGCTGTAATGGAGACCTGGCTTAAAGCAGCAGAAAGCACCCCTATATGTTATATATATGAGGCTATAACTCATTTCACACCTTTCAGCCCCAGAACATGGAGCAAAGCTCCAAAGGTGGTGGTGTCTCCATATTCATAAAGGGTATACACACCTCTAGACTAGTAGCCCAATATAATGCATCTGAGATACTTCAGGTACAACTAACATTGGGTAAGACGGCAATTCAGGTTGTAGCCTGCTATAGGTCCCCAACCATGTCCGAAGACTCTCAATCCATGTTCCTAAGCACCCTAGAAACTATTAGGGTCCAACCCAACACTCCCATACTAGGTGACTTCAACTACCCCTCCATCAACTGGGCAAACTACTCATGCACCAATACACTGCCCCAACGCTTCCTGGAATTCCTCAATTCCAATGCCCTGGACAAGCTAATTCTTACTCCCACTAGAGGAAGCAACATCCTTGACCTGGTTATTACTAACATGGGCAACTGTTGCTCTACACCAATAGTCAATTCCTCCGTGGTTAGATCCGACCACAAACTAATCACCATGAAAATCCACATCTCACTCACACACCCCGCAAAGATAACCACCATGAAAAACTTCTCCAAAGCTGACTTTGGGATCCTAAAATCAGAAGTGACTAACTTCGCAGCACCCATGTCAATGGAAAATAGATGCATGATGCATGCATGCATGCCAAATCATACACCAATGCACTGTACAAACATGTACATAAATGCATGGAACTAGCCATACCCAACAGAACCAAGACGCTCTCCTCCAAAAAAAGGAAGTCAATCTGGTGGTCTCCTGCGATTAATAAACTCTACAACAGAAGGAAGAAACTGTTGCAGAAAAAGGTAAAGTCGCTAGACTGGAAAAACTTCCTTATTAGCCTCAACAAAAAGTTGAGATCCCTCATCAAAACATCTAAAGCCATCTATGAAGGCAAAATTGCAGTAGACACTAACAACCACAAAGCCTTTGATAGTTATATCAAGAATCTCCATGGCAATACCCGGGTTTGCTCTGAGTTACTGCACAGTGGTACCTCCTATACTAAGCCAACAGATATTGCCAACATACTGGCTGACAGATTCAGTGCCAACTTTACCCCCTCTCCATCTCACTAAAGGACCAATCACAATATTAGACGAATGCCAGACATCCAGCAGTACTGCAGCACAGGTTAAAGCTGCATTTTTCAAGGCCAAGCATACAGCTTCCATGGAACCCGACTGTTCTACATGAAAGACAAAGTGAACTGGCACCACATCTATGTGCCCTGTTCAATCACAGCCTCACCTCAGGTTTTGTCCCTACCGAGTGGCACACTGCTACAGTCATTCCTCTCCATAAAGGGTTAGCAACTACAGACCCTGGGAATCATCACCCCATTAGCCTGACAAGTCTGATATGTAAGGCTATGGAGAACATCATCATGGACCTAATTAACAAGAATATAGGGAATCTCCAATCTCTAGATCCCATGCAATTTGGTTTTGTGAATGGTAGATCATGAATACAAAACCTGGTTGACTTCTTGAGTCAGTCACTAGAGCTGCAGATGAGGGCAAGGCAGTTCATACAGCCTACCTCGATCTGGCCAAGGTCTTCGTTACCATTCCCCACTCAAGGAATTATTGATAAGCTCACCAAACTAGGCATCAACCCCTATATCACTAGGTGTGTTGCAAATTGGCTCACAGATAGAGCCCACAGTGTGAATGTACCAGACCAAGTCAAACTGCCGACCAGTCACGAGTGGAGTCCCACAGAGATCGGTCCTGGGTCCTCTCCTGTTTAGCATCTACTTCTCTGAAGTCCATGCCAACACAGAGGGATTCTGGCTGACCAAGTTCGCAGACAATTGCAAGCTGGGAGCTATTATTAACTTCCCAAGTAATGTAGGCATCCTACAGAAAGGCCTCACTGAGACCAATGACTGATGTCAAAACCATGGCCTTAAGCTTAATGCCAAAAAATGCGTCACCATCGCCTTTGGTAAAAACTCAGTTCCCACTAATTACCACATCCATGGGAGCCCACTGAACACTGAAGGTGTTATAAGAGATCTGGGGCCCAGGTTGACAGCAACCACTCCTTTGATCAGCACATTGCCACTGTGGTCAGAAAGTCCTTCTGTTTGGCACATCACATTACCAAGGGTTTTGCAACCAGGAAGAAAGACGTCATCATCTCCCTCTACTCTTCCCTCATCAGACCAATCATTGAGTATAATGCCCCATTTGGCATATACCTCACTAGACACATGCAACACCTGGAAAGGCCACAAAACTACTTCACAAAGATTATCTTAGGCCTTAAATACATGTCCTGCATGGACAGAGTCAAAAAACTCCAGCTATTCTCTGTTTTATATCATCTACTAAGGGGAGATCTCTGCTTGACTTACAAAGCAAAGTATGACCCAGCTCTGTTAGAAATGCTACAGCTAAGGAAATCCCAGTCCCTCCGCACTACACATTCCAGAGACCTCAACTTCATTACCACAATCAACAGAACATGCTGGAGGGACAGGTTCATAATCCAGAGACTGCACATGCCCTGGAATAGACTTCCCATACATGTCAAGCAGAGCAACTCACTGGCCTCTTCAAAAGAAATCTTGAGTGGATGAGAAATAGAAAGTTCACCCTGGGGATCACTCCAGTGGCTCTACTTGATAGAGCCACTGGGAACTAATGTTGGGCAGCACAATGCCAGGACACTTCTCTATAGGCTAGGCTTGTAAAGGCTGCAGGGCCATTAGACTGGTACACACCTATGAACCTATGAAAAAGTCATAAATACTGTCTTCCCAATATGTAATCAACTTTATGTTGTGTACTAGAAAAAGTTGTCTTAACCGATTGTTAAATAAATTATCTTTGGTGAAGATATAATCTGTCCATCTGTCCACGAGTATGATGGTGTGATTTTACTCTTCAAAGCAACACCTGCACTCCTCTTCTCTCCTCTGCCATATGCAAGCTTAAGCCAAAACTTTGATTCCTTGCAGGGAGTGAGGAAATGTTACATCTACTTACTATGAATATCACTTCACATCACTCTTGAAAATAAGTCGTAATCTAGTGGAACTAACCAAGTCAATGAAACATAAGTTGAATATCTAACCTATTACTAAACTATAACTAAATGCCATCCTATGAATGTTGAGATATTTAAAGGTGAAAACATCTCACTTCCAAATCTACTGAAGCTCTGTAGATGATTTTTCTTTTTAACTAAACAAGTAAAAATAGCATTATCCTTGTATTACAAGCGCTTCTTGCTATGGAATTGTCATACACGTAAGACTCAGGAAACGCTAAGGGAGAGACAGGCTGTGAAGCATTCCTTAAGCTTTCATACACTAGCTTAAAGCCACCCTAATGATTAGCAAGGGTTTAGAGTGACTATGATGACTTGCTTTAAATAGAAACCTATTATTGCAAGAACAGAAGTTCAAGTGCATAGAAGAGATGACAACCTGCCACTATATCTCCTGAAAGCTCTATTACTATGCATGACGTCTTGGCAATATGTGTGTCTGACTGGCGCTTCAATCTGTGCAAGTGAGCTGTTATTTTCTCATGTTCATCATTTCCACTGCTGCAGTAGCCCTTAGGCTATACGGGCTGTGTTCTTCTGAGGAAACAACAACTGGCCAGCTTCAGAAAGTTCTGGCTGGCCCCACTCTTTCAGTATGGCTGCTGATTGAATAATCCCAATGAGGAAATCAGCACTCAAGAGGGAAGCTTTCTTCAGTACTTTCTTTCTGGCTGAAGAAGAAGCATGTTTTGGATTTCACAGGAGCAGCAATCATCTAAGGGCTTTGTTTCAGGCAGGTAAGTCCCCGTGGGGTACTCATCCTCTTAGAAATGATCACCCGTTCAAAAAATACCCTCTACCTTTTGGCACTCATTTGTCTAAAAATATCCCAAAAACTTGAAAGATCCCAAACATTCATAACTAACAATATCAGTGGCCTCAAAAATCTTAGTTATCTGGAGAGACTAACAGCTCTTTCTCTGTACTCAGTCTGTTGCAGATTCCTCTGTGAGGATTTGTGCCTAGCCTTTTGAGCCACGAAAGATCTAACCCTATTTGATCTTTTATTCCTTCATAGAAATAACACCTAAATTACTTGACTAAAGGAATTAAGCCTTCACCAACAAATTAATAATACACACTGGTGTGATGGATTCATATCTCAATGTATTACATAGTTCTGGTACAAACGTCCACTACATGTCCAGTAGCAACCTTTCATCTGATTGCCTAGTACTTGCTTATGAAACCATGAACCTGTTACAGTTACTAAAGCGAACATGGTGAATATATCATTTATTATTAAACACATCAATGTTTAATGTTTCTAGGTCTGTATAATTACACACACTCCTGTCTTTTGAATCTCCACTATTTCACAAATAAATTAAAAAATATATGTAACTTTAATAAACAGAATATGACAAAATTATATGAGTTTTGAGAACTTATACATAGACATTTCTCCAATATACTGTCCTTACACTAGTATTTCTAGACAAAATGTTCTTGAAATCTGAGATTTCCATATACTGGACATGACTGGATCAACTAAGGTACCATTGGATACATATTTTCAGAACTTGACTTACTTTTTATTGTAGTTACAAAACTGAAAGTTATATGCAGATGATCCATATGATTGTTAACAACCTTCCTTGTAGTGACATCTCCTATTGGCAATACATAAACGTGACTTATCAGCTGAGTGTAGAAACATTGCCCATAATTAAGGAGTGGGTTTTAGTTCTGAATACGAGTTATAAAATAGAAGTGTGCACCAGGCAAAATGAGACAAGACATATCTCAGAATTTCTTTGGGTTTTTGAATTCAAATATGGGAATGTTCTCTGACTGAATCCACAAAGAAAGTAATTCTTTACTGTTCTCACATCAGATAGTCTAGTAACATTGGAATATATCACATATATAATAGACCTACATTAACTAATGTCTTTCACCTTTTCCTGGTTAAGGGTCACCACAGTGGAACTCCAGTCTGCTAATAATTGGCAGTAGATTTTTATGGTGCCAAGGTGCCAGCCCACCACCCAACCTTCAAAGAAGGCACATCCATTCACACACACACCTACCTGCATGTCTTTAAATGACACTTGACTGTGGGGAGGACATACAGACTCTACACAGAAGGAGCTCCAGCTGAGAATCAAACCAGAGAACCGCTTGCTGTGAGGCAACAATGCTAACTGCTGCACCACTGTGGGGCACACTTATATAATAGACTTACATTAATGATAGTTTTAAATTTGGAATTTAAGAAGTGTATTGTAGAGAAGAAAGAAGATAATTTAAGAAAAAAGTGTTACAATGACTTTCTTTTTCTGATTTATATTTTCCTTTCATCTTCCTTTCTCTAAACCAGTGGTGCACAATGTCCGGCCCCGGGGCAAATCTGGCCCTCAATGCAACACAACCCAGCCCCCAGAGAGTAACCAAACATTTTTAAAAAATGTGAAAAGATGCTATGCCTTACTCCAGTCAGGCAATCTTTCTAGCATGTGCTTACTTACCTAATTGACTGCAGTTGGATGCACCTCTAATTTTAGCAGCAGGAAGAAACTATTCTTTGTTGTTTATAACTTGTAGTCTGTAAACAGTAGTACCTTTCTGCAATAGTTTGTAATAAGTCATGGTTGCAAGCCAGAATAATGTTAAATGCAAAGGTAATGTAGAAAACAAGCAATTTCATGACTGCTGTCTTAAGTAAAAATGTCAGTCACCTGTACCTGTTGTTAACTTTATGTTTTGAGGTGGCCCACAGATGCATTAAGAATTTGTGTAGTGGCCCTTCCCACAAAAAGGTTGTGGACCACTGCTCTAAACTTTCACAGAATGGAATTCAAACATGACAGAGTTTGAGTAGTTAGTATGAAGGAAAGTATACAGTACTGACTAGCTTTTCAGCGCACCTCTGTGAGTACTCAATTTGATTTTATATAACTTTAATAAAAGTTTATTTTTAAATAAGATGTATATAGTAATATTGTTAAAAAATAATTACCTATAACAAACTTATGAGATAGTCCTATGCTAGCAGAAAAAATAATAATTGTTGTACACCCAAAGTCTAAAATATTTCGAAATGCAGAAACATGGTTGGCTAATCATTGCATTTTTGGTAATTTTGGTAATTTAGAATAAAGATCTATGACAACATTCAGTTTTCAAAAATATTATCTTTATCATTTTCCTGCAGAGGAGGCAAACCAGGGAGTTCAGATAGGGTCACACACCTTTAATGAGCTCCTCTTTCCTGTGGGGAGAGCAAAAAATAAGGACATTTTGTCCTAACTAATCTCACGTTTGGCTTAGAGACTCAAACTTTCTGCAGTGCAGTGGATAGTGAAAAATTCATTTTACGTATGCGTTGCTTCTATGCTGTACTGGAATTTGCTGGACTGGACTTAAAGTCTTCTTAAGACACAAAGTTTTGCTGGCTGTTTACTGCTGAAATCAAAGTCTAATTAAAACAGTCTGTTAACCACAGAAACTTGCAGAATATACACTGATGCAGCATCTGACTTTAAGGGCAGTAACCAATAAATAGCTTTTTGTAGACAATCACATGTACTCTTATGTTTGTTTGTAGCATATATTTGCAAAGCTTTTCTTCACAAACAGTATAGATGACTTTCCTTTCTCCATACAATACCTCAAAACAAGTGTGTTTCTACCAAAATACCTCTAACGTATCTGAATTAATACAGTTATATACAGTTCTAGTCACGCACATAGATTTTGTTTTTTCCTCTTGGTAGACTTTTCTATTGTCCTTTTGTGATTTACTTGTAAGCTCTTTTGCTGATGTGAGGATGCCATTAACAGAAATCTGAAAGGAAACATCTGTACAAGCTGTTCTGCTGCTGTTCCTGTCTGTTAATGGATATTTGTAAACTGTTCTGCAAACATGAGAAAAGCATATAATACTTGCTTTCCAAAATTGCTTTTCTTTTTTTCTGATGATTCTATAAAAAAGCCATGTCCATTTATCTATGAGGAATTATGTAAAGTTTTTTCTTAATACTGTGACAAACAAGTATCTTGAGGATAACACATAGTATCAAAACATGTCCATTGTCAGATTTCTGAAAGGAAACAAACTGCTCAGGAAATATATTGTGTTCATTAATAGATCTTCTTTGTTTTTCACTTATTTCAGCCAGACATGTATCTTGAGGAAAACACATACTATAAAAACATGTCCATTGTTAGAAGTCTGAAAGGAAACCAACTGCTCAGGAAATATATTGTGTTCATTAATAGATCTTCTTTGTTTTTCACTTATTTCAGCCAGAGCTATGTCATACAATATGAATGCCATTTTTAAATTGCTAAGCTATATTGCTACATTAAAGCAAACTTTTTATTTTATTCTTTATCTTTCATATATTTGTAGCAGAATTAATTTCAACCTTATATTCACAGTTCACAAACTCTAACAGACTAGTCTTTGTTTACACCATTTTGCATTCTGCCAAGATTTTAACCTACTCCAAGATCACTGATAGCTGCTCGTGGAAAATAACATTCTGGCCACCCCCATAGAGAACTTGTACAGGGACATGCTGGAGAATCTCCCCCAGTGTAGATCATTCCATCTGTACCCAGCCTATAGGTTACACATTGAATATTTAATTGTTGGCCCAGTTGCTTTTGAATTTCATTTAAGCTCTAATCCTTTGATTCTAATCTCATCTCAGACCTTTGAATAGTCACCATCCTCGTTACCATAGATTAGATAATAGCAATGATTTGAGATTACAGGATAAATGTTTTGATCTGACAATAGTAATCTGGAATGCCAAAGGTATGTCTACCTCCTGGAAGTCAAAATCTATTCTTCAGCATATAGCCAAGGAAGATCCAAACACAGTTTTCATGCAAGAAACCAAAATAAAATGAAACATGCTGGAAAAATACAGGTAAAAAAGTAAGTAAAGTTCTCTAAATAAACAGGCTGTGCTTTGTGTCCTGTTCCACTACCACAAAAAAGGGGGTGTGTTATTCTTCTTAATAAAGCATTAGGCTGGACTTTTATTCAAAAGAGTAAATATAAAGCTGGCAGATGGTTGGTGCTAAAAATGAGGACCCCCTTTGGCCAAATAATTTTAGCTAAGTGCTATGGGCCTAAAAATGATGACACTGACTACATTAGTAGTCAGCCTCAAACTCTTACAACTCATCTTCCTTGCCAGGACTTACCAGTAGTAGGATGGGATTTTACCTTGCTCCTAGACTCATGGCTAGATCGATACCTGAACCATTAGACTAATTAGGTGTATGTTGGCTGTCAAAAAGTATGATGTAGGACTTAAACCTAATGAATTTCTGGATGGCATACCATCCAAATACTAATTATTACACATTCTTAGGTAATGGGTGAATCATTAGCAGACTGAATATGTAGCTTGTTACATGGTTTCACACTAGCTGGGGCCATGACATCAACATTATTCCAGCAAGCACCTCAGCCAACACCAAATATGCTTAACTCTGTTGTCTACCCCCCCCCCAATTCAGACAATATAGATTTGAACCCCTCCCCTTTTAAAGAGTAAGTCATTTGTTCCATCCCTAAATCAATGCTCCAAAACTTCTAGGATGAAACTGAACAAGAATGCAGGGTGTTGGATAGTATTTCAAAAGATGGGTACAAGGTGGATGGTAAGTTATATAATCTAGATAAAAACATATCAAGGCAATAACAATGTAGTTTTGAAAGCTTAGATTAAAAGGAAAGAAAATGTGTATAAACAAAGAAGTAGTAATTATTGAGCACTGTATCTGGAGATTTTGCAGATAAAGAAACAATACAGGCAGATGTAATATGCAGACACTCTAGAAAAATGGGAAAGATAGCAGAAATTTTATTGGGCCAAAGCTTCTTCTGGCTTTTCCCAGTTAGGGGTCACCACAGCGGATCACCTTTCTGCTCATGATTGGCAGCAGAGTTTTACAGTGTCGAGTTGCCAGCCCAGCACCCGACCTTCCACAGAAGGCACACACATGCACACACTCACACCTGGGGCCAATTTAGAGTATCCAATCCACCTACAGCATGTCTTTTGGATGTGGGAGGAAACTGGAGCAAACCCACACAACCACAGGGAGGACATGCAGACTCCGCACAGAAGACACCTCAGCCAAGGATTGAACCAGAGAACCTCTCACTGGTAGGTGGCAATGCTAACTGCTGCACCACTGCGGCCACCCTATTGGGCCAAAGCTATTACCTCAAAAAACTTTTATCACTTAAATGTCATGATGAGAGGAAATAGATGATAAATGTGTCTATGTGCTACAGTGAGGGCAGCTCTGGGGAGACCCACAGAGTATTATTACTACTACCATGGCATTCCATTCCAACTCTCAAATACAAGAGGTGGAGATGTTGGTTG
The DNA here is from genome assembly GCF_019279795.1 of Protopterus annectens. NCBI lineage: Eukaryota > Metazoa > Chordata > Ceratodontiformes > Protopteridae > Protopterus > Protopterus annectens. The sequence continues at coordinate 1,664,703,348 of NC_056726.1, read as the reverse complement.
GCTATGATCTTATGAGGTTGGGGATACCTATTCAGGTTTTAGGGAGAGAGGCCAAAGATCTACTTGGCATACCTTTCAAGCTGATGAAAATTATTGAATCCATAGGTTCCCTTCTGTCAGGAAAAGCATCTGGTCTTGACTCACTATTAGCAGATTTTTTTTACAAATGCATTAAACAGGAGATAGCCCAACCATTGCTTCAATGTTATACAGCTTCAGCCACAATTAGGCACTTTCCAGTGGAGATGGTGCATGCAAACCTCATGATGTTCCTTAAACTGGCTAAAGATCTAACTGACTGAGTGAATTTTCATCCAATCTCCTTACTACAACTGGATCTAAAAATGTAAAATTTTTGTGAATCTTCTGGCCAATATGTTGGAAAAACTTATATCATATATATAATGAGCAAAAAACACCTTGTATTTATCATGGGACGTGCTGGTAGTACAGGCTTTGTGGCTCAATATTTAATACTTATGCATCTTAAGGCAATCTCCCACTGTCGACCTAATCATTACTGTAAGGACTTTGACTTTATTTAATAGGAGTTTTTGCGGAGTGTCTCAGCCAAAATGCATTTTCCTAAGAACTTTGTTGAATGATGTCAGCTATTATACATCAACCCACTGCCCAAGTGTTTGCAAATCAGAACTTCTCCCCCTCTCATTTTCATTACAACTCAGCAACTGGCAAGGTCTCTGACCTCTGCTGATTGTGCCTGAAGTGTATAACATGGATCTATTTCTCCAGACCAAATTTGGGAAAAGTAGAGTAACTTTTTTGTGGATTCAGGTTCCTTTGACCACCTGATTTTATAATAATTACTCGATATGGATTTCCATCCCTAAAAATATGTAGGCCCTAATATTTTATTTTAGCCAAAGTTATAAAGATTCACAGGCTAACAGGTCAATATAAATAAATTGGTCATATTCCACCTGAGTTGTGCTGCATTCACAAGCTACCAATTTCTCACTTTTAATAGTAATGGAATGACAGTATATATGAAAAGGTTACTGGAACTTAGCAATAAAACAATGTTTGCAGCTATCAGAGATAAAGTATCCATTTTGAAAACAAGGTTGATGCCATTCTTCAACAAAGTCCAAGCAGTTAAAATATACATTCTTCCAATAGTGTTATTTATTGAGGCATTTTTTTCTCTTCATCAGTGGCAGATTGGCATTATAAGTTTTTATCAGGTAACTCATCTTGGATTAGTCACAACTCACAAGAAACTAATGATCCCTAAGAAATAATGCAGATTTAGGATTCCAACTCTAAAAGTTAACAAGGTGTCAGAATTGGGGTGGTTGATTTATAGAGCCAGATCCCCTCCATCTCCCATATGCCTTACCATTAAACTCATGTTATATAACTCTCAGATGTCTACCATAAGCTAACATATGTCACATAAAGAATGGGACACAGGTGGGTCAGACTGTTTGTTAGTAACCCATAAATGGTCAAACCCATTGCTACAACAGTCAATCTGTCTTCACTCCCATGAATGGAATAACAATCGTATAGCTATTAATCCTAACAGAGTTTGGTGGGCAGACTGGACAATGGGAGGCATTGTGTTTGTGAAAGATTTATGTGCATCAGACTTGAAATCACTTCCGTACACTGAGCTTTTCCTTCAGGTAAACATTCATTGGTTACATTGTTGAAAAACAGGGTGGCAACTGAACCTTTGACAGATATTATTCTCACAATTGTGGCCTAAACCCCTGTTTTATCTGGAAGACTATTCTAGTGTTGTTTGGAAAACTTAGTTTTTGATATGGTCAAGCTACTATCTCTGCATTAGAGGATTTACTGAATATAAAGAATAAATGTGGGACTTTGTGCTTACAAGAGATAGCAGAGGAGTGGTGGGAAACATGACTTAATAAAGCATAAGACCCATGCTTGTCTATCTTGTTATCCTTTACATGTTGTAAGATGCTCTACTGCTGGCAATGGTCCCATAGCCTTTTATATCCAACCATATTAAGGTCCTTAAGTGCATGTTGGAGATGCACTGCATTAGAAATGGAATATTTGCATATGGTATGGTACTGTGAGCACATCTAACTCTTTTGGCACCTGTTAATTAATGTTAACATAAGCATTGTTAATATTAACTTGCCAGAATCAAGCAATGTTGCCTTTTGGCCAGTGGGGATTCAACCATCTGATCTGCACTTCTCTATTACAGATTTTTTTTAGATTCATAACACAACTCTTACCATGATGGCTTTGATTATTAAACACTAGAAGCAAATTCTAAGCAATTGGAAGGATTCCTTCTATATGCTGAGCTATTAGCTGAAGCACTGGTGTAATGCTCACATGCACATGAACATTTGGAATGAGTCTTGGTCAATAGTTCTCTTTCTCATAGCAGGGGTGGCCTGTGCTACTGGACTGCAGGACTGCAGCCCCCCCCCAGCTGTAAAAGAAAGAAGAAAGACCCCAAAAGACCAAAAGAAAGAAAAAAGAGCTAAAGAAAAAAAAAAAAACAAAAATCACGGACCTTCGCGCATGTGCACTTGTGGCATTTCCGACATCCAGACTGCTGCTGCTGAACCAGTCCAGAGCATGCGCAGAGCTACAGACTGATTCAGCAGCAGTCCAGATTAGAATGACAGCAGTCAAGAACATCCCAGAAGTCTATGCAGTTAGTTACAACTGCATAGACTGGAAAGGGATCGGACTGCAATGTCTGCAGGCTGACCTGCTCTCACGGGAAGGAAGTACTCACCATGGGAGCTTTAGCAAGTGGAATATGGAGCTGTGCAACAGAATACCCTGGACCTATGCATGTATGTGTGTGTGTGTGTGTGTGTGTGTGTGTGTGTGTGTGTGTGTGTGTGTGTGTGTGTGTGTGCCCCCATTGCTGTATACTGGTGGCTAGAGAGAACACATGGTGGTGGGTAGAGAATACCTCAGGCTTGAACCCTGTACCTTGGTTGCAGGTGGCAAGGGCCTGAATTCCCTACCCACCACCATTTGTAAAAAAATTGCAGATTTTTGTGTCATATTTGTTCTGTTCTGTTCCTCATAAAATCTGTGGTTTCTGTATTTTTGTTACCTTGCACAGTCAGTAGTGCAGTGGTGCACTGGTAGCATTGTTGTCTAACAGCTACAGGTTCTCTGGTTTGTTTCTTGGCTGGGGTGCCTTCTGTGTGGAGTCTGTATATTCTCCCATCTTGCAAAGACATATATATGGAGTGTTTCTCCCTGGGCCTCTGCTGAAAATTGGCTTTTGTTCCAAGTCAGACTTTCCTGGTTAACAAATGTTAAATAAATAAAAATAACGCATTTGAATTTCAGCCTTCATATTCTTCAGAAAGTACATGGTAACACAAAATATTTTATTCTAGCAATTCTCTAAGTTTATAACATGGGTATTTGACATTTGTCCCTATTTTTGGGACTATATTTCCGGGAGTGCCTTTGTTGAGGGTTGGGCGTCGAGCTGGCACCTCAGCACCATAAAAATCTACTGCCAATCATTAGCGGACTGGAGTTCCGCTGTGGCGACCCCTAACTGGGGAAAAGCTGAAAAAAGAACAAACAATTCCCCCATTATTGGCTTCGTCCAGGTTTTTTGTGCTAAGGTTGAGAGCTATGGTGAGAACTGAATTCACTAAATGGTACCATTTAAGTTTCAGTCTTCCTTTCTTTCACACAACAAATGATTTGGCATAGTGGTATGTTGCTCTGACTGTTTTGTACAGGGTCCTGGGTTCAATACTTGGCAGTGAAATGTATGGTGGTAACACAGCATTTTATTCTAGCAACTTTCCAACATTATACAAGCAATGTTTAAAATGTGTCCCTGGTTTTTGGGCTTTTACCCCCCCCAATAAATTTTGACTTTTTCCAGATTTCTTGTGCTGCTAAGTTCAGAGATACAGCTGAGTGTCAAGTAGATTTTACAAGAAGCGGAGAGCTACAGGGAAACAAAAGTTTAGTGCTGCTTATGCTGTGTCTGCTTGCATTGTTAATAGCACAACAGGTAGTATACTTGCTTTTGATGCAGAAGGCTGTTGGTTCTACTCCCACAGTAGGTAGATGCATTGCTGATACTGTACTGTGTTGTAAAGGGGTGGATTCTGCAGTCCTTTTTGACAAAGATACCTAGTAACTATGAACCTGTTATCAGTTTGCCATCCATTCCCTATTGCAATATTACTAACTTATCATTTTTTAATGCAACATAGGCAATTTATTCCTCGAGAGCAACATGTATTTGTAGATGAAACAATGAAATATAAAGTTGTTTGCTAGCAACAACCTCTTCATTAGTTACAGATTTCTTTAATGTGGAATTATTTAGATGACTTTTACTTCTTCAGAGATTGTGCATATTTACTGATACTGGTGGACTGTAGAAGTTTGAGTAGACTTTTATGATGGAAATGTTCTGAATTGGGCAGTTTTGTCATTATTGGTGCAAGCATTTTGTGTCATTGTTTACTGGAAAAATATTCAAAACAATGCATTTAAAATGCCCTCTAACAACTGTACTGTATTGTATAAGGAATGTAATTTAATACAATCAGGAAGGTGTATCAAAGAGCATGTGTATGTTTCGTGTGCAAGGGGCCTATGATTTGAAAACGGCCCAAAGTTAATCTTTATCTGCCACTGACAAAACGTATTTTCTTAGAATGTGGGTTTCAATGCTGCATCAATGAATGTGAGTTTCAAGGGCCGAGAAGTTTTAATGCTAAGTCTGTTTTCATTGTGAGACTGCATTGCTTTGTTTAGCAGATGTCTTAGTGTTTGTGCTGTAAAATGCAAAATAAAACTTTCAAATGAAGTCCAAATCATTGTTCAAGTAAAGCAGTATTCACATTAGTGTTTATGGTAAATAGGGTGAAATAGCCAAGTAATGGTTCATTGGAATGGCTGCAGGGGGGAGGCTCCATTCGACCATGATTTTGTGAGGGGGAAGGGCGGCAAACTCAGACAGCTCCAGCTGAAGTATACCTCTCAATTGTCCAGATTTTCATGGAATGAATAGATTTTTTTCTTCTTATTTTTGGTTTGTTCCTCATAAAATTTGTGGTTTTCTGGCAAATCATTTAGGAATTAAGTCACTAAATAATGACAGACACTGAGTTTCAGACTTCATAACCTTTAGAAAAATGCAAGCTAAAGCAAGACCTGTTATATTCTATCAACTGTCTCAGTTTATACAAAAGCAATTTTTAGTACTGTTTATATGTTCCCCCAATATATTTGGCCTTGTCCAGATTTCCTGCATTAACAGGTTGAGAGGTACGTGCAAATAAATTGCTTTATAGAAATAGGTATAACCAAACCTATCAACTGTCCCCGATTTTGGCTCAAAATGTTGCTCTTCCCCTAATAATCCCTCTGCAAAATGGTAATTTTGGAAGAAAATGTGGAGGGTTTGCAATTAATAAATAACTGGAATAATCAGAGTTACATATTACTTTTATTTCAGAAATGCATGTAGATTCTTTTATTTTGTCAGCTGCTCAAGTTAGAAGTACTAATATCAAAAAAGTGTCTCTTCTTTGACAGGTTCCTAGCTGCATTGTGTGGCTATTTTATATTTTTGCATCACGTTTTTGGTCCATTTTTAATAAAATTGTGTTTTTTGACAAATTACTGGCAAATGATTAAAGACTGAAGTTCATAGGTTCATAGGTTCATAGATTAGTTAGATTAGTTCATAGGTTCATAGATGATTAAAGACTGAAGTTAGAAAATAATGACAGACATTTGAGTTTCAGATTTCATACCCTTCAGAAAATTCATACTAATGCAAGATTTACTATTCTATTATCTTTTTAAGTTTCTTAGAGAAATATTTAAAAATTGTACATATTTTTGGGCCTATGTCCCACTTCTATGTATGGCTTTGTCCAGATGTCTTGCTCTGAGGGTGAGAAGTATGACAAATGCGTCAGGGCCATCACAGTCAGCCAGAGATATTTCAAATTGTGACATACTTGTTGCACCCCATTCCCCCATGTAGTGACTCTGGATGTGTCCAGGCAAGGTAAGGAGCAGTTATGCAGTATAAATGTGTAGAGTATCCCCCCAGCCAAAGTAAACACAAGTACTACAGTGGCTTTTCATGTATCCTTGATTTTGCAGAATGTTCTGGTTTCTGTCATATTTTTATACTGTTGATTTATGCTTATTATTATTCAGAAAGTGCCTGTTGTTCTGTGTTTAAGTAGCAATGCTTTAATGATCATCAGGTAAGCTTGTCTGAGATTGTAAGATGCAAGTAAGCTTTAATAAGCATACTGTTAAAGAATTGCCAACATGGAAAATCTTTCTGTTGTTGCCATGCAGAGAATACTTACATAAAGTATAAGCCTTGGGTATTGAAATGCATATGACAGTATTTGTAATAAAGAACAGGATTACATTATTTTAAGAAGCTCATTACGTTTGTTGGAGACTTGCAGTCATCTTTGCAGGCTTTACCTGTAAACTAAACAGAATGCCAATCTATCATGTGTGGTCTATAACCTGTGCAGTAATCCTTTAAGCAATGTATCTTGAGCTTGTTTCTTGTTTGCTTTTCATTTTTTACTTTGATCGCGTTTCCCCCATGAAACAAGTAGATAGTTGTTCAGGCAGCAGGTCTTTTTTGCATAAAAAACATTTTTACAAGTGGGGGTATCACAGAGATTGCTACTTTCAGCATGTTACTTGGTACTTTAATAAAGCTGAATATAAATTATAATTAGAACTGCAGTGCAAGGAGAAGTGGTTTGAGTTGAGTGCTGCTTGTTTTTCTTATACTTGATTTTGACTGGCATTCCAGTAATGTATTTAAAAAGTAATTTATTTTTTCATGTCTCACAACCTTTTTGTTTCCATGTAGATATTAAGTAAGCTGTCATGTAGGCAATGCACTGAAATATTTTTTTTTTCTACACTTCATTTTGTCTTGCCTGGACTCTCATAATGACAGTTTGACACCCAGGGCAGCGTATTTAATTAATGTTACAGTTTTTGTGGTTTTGAGCATAGCTCCTCCTTTTTCTAGTTGGCTGCACCCCTTCCCATTGACCCCATCCATTCTGCTGTCTCCTGCAGCCCCCCTTTGATTTGAAGTCACCAGCCGCCACTGTCTCATAGACTGCAATAGATAGCTATGGTGTTATGTTGGCCTTCTGCTTTTACTATGCAAGTCTTAAATTACTACCATTCTATGGTTACACTTATATATTCTTGAACTTATTGCTGTTATATTGGTTCAATAACAATTTATATTTTTGTATCTATAACGTTCTATCTGCAAATAAGATTTTTGAATGTTTGAAAAATGTATTTGCCACACAACAACCCCAGTATGGTATCTCCTGCCTAAAAAGAAAAAAAAAATTGTCACAATGACAAGCAATCTACAGTAGACATTATAATTATAAATTAATATTACAAATTATCATTTGTAAATTGATTGTAATTTGTAATTTGATGATACAAATTATAATTCCTTTGTTGGCTGCATTTGTCTAAGTATACAAGGGTGCTAAAACACTCTCTGCTCACTTGCTGAAGTAGACTAACACCAAACAAGGTAAAAGTACTATTTTGCAAATGGGGTTATTAAAACAAATAAATAAAACTTTTTCATTAAATCCATGCATAACACTGATAATCGTTCTCAGCTGTATGTGTCTGATGAAGAAGGTAGGAGAGTGGCACTGAGTCGACAGTGTCAGTTATCACAATACCAAGAACAAACATAAAAATTGTAAAAATGTTTTGTGAATGATATTAAGTTGTCATTATTGACAGACCGCTGGTGAATTTTACCATTGCAGGTTTCATCATCATCATAGTTAAACTATGTTATTTATAGGTAAATCCACCATCCTTGGGGTTAAACCAGTGATTATTAAAGTACTGAACACAGAAAACAACAATTTACTATCAAAATGTTGATAGGGTTGTCACCTTTACAAATGCCTAAAGTGGGACATTTTTTGTAGAAACGTCAGATTTTGCAGGACAAAACATACCCACAGCCAGTACAAAGGACAGAACTTCGCTTATTTTGCCAAAATAAAACCTTATTCTTGTAGCATTTAAGTAGCTTATTCTGCTTAATATAACATTTAGGTGTTTCAGATACAAAATAACTGTTTTATGCATCTATCAAAGGAAATATAGGAAATATTTTTGTCCTAAAATCTCAGGACATTTGACATTTTTTCAATTTTGTACAGGACACAACTGCTCAAAGAGGGACTGTCCCTCGCAAAGTGGGACAGGTGGTAACCCTAAATGTTGACAGTCACTGTCGAACTACTTCAGCGAACTCTGAACTCTGACTACTGAAAAACTCAAACACCGTTATTCTGCACCACTAAATCTCGCCCCCTTTTTGACCTATGTTAGCACTTGTTTTTAGGTGTGGAGCACTCAGAAATGTTGGCGTTTGATTCTATTTCAGGACATTCCGGCAGTATGCATTTCACGGAAATGTGTCAACGATGTGCACATCTGACTAAGTGCATTCAACATTTTGATAGTAAGCTGAAAACAATCTACTTTTGTTTAAAATAATCCCCCGGATTCACGAATCCTCCGTGTAAGACTAAATAAGTCTTCTAAATTAGTATATGAAATAATTCCTAACATATATGATTAAAATTTTACAAAAAAGCATTGAAATGGCCTATGTATCAGTGAACAAAATATATATTTATAAAGGATCCTGACATATAATTGCCTGCAGTTAAGCAGCGCTTTACCCAGTGCAATATAGCTGCCCGCAGTTAAGCAGCGCTGTACCCAGCGCAATATAGGTGCCCGTAGTTAAGCAGTGCTTTACCCAGTGCAATATAGTTGCCCATAGCTAAATAGCGCTTTACCCAGGGCAATAGATTTGCGCAGAGGTGCGCATCGCGCCAACCAGCACACCGTAGGGCAATGTGGAGCAACGTAGAGTAAAGTTGCCTAAACACAGCTACACCCCCTAGCCTGTCTGGACAGTAGTAAAATAAAATGCAATGACAAGGGTTGAACCCAGGACTCTGTGCACTATAATCAAAGTACTGAACCACTAAGCCATGACAGCTTAGGATGAACAGCCCCTGTTAACATACACAGACTTATAAATAGTAGATTAACCATTACTAAGCAGGTCTGCAGTCAGCCGAGAAATTTCAAAAACAGCCAATCACAAAAAAGTGTGAGAAATATGGCATATTTAAGCCCCATAGGCAGGAATACTCACCATAACTGATTGCAGCTCCCATCTGCAGTTAGAATGGCTGGTGCTGGAGAGGGTACACGCTTTCGAGTGCAACGTTGGGGCATCGAGGAGTCGAAATACATGGTTTGGCTCCTTGTCCACTGTCATGAGTCAAGACTCCTGCAGGGCCAGTTCCAAGGGACGTAGTACAAGGCAGAGGCTTGGAACTGGTTAACTCATGACCTCACCAGTGTCACAGGTGTTCCTTGGACTGGTGGGCAGATCCGTCACCATCAAGCAGACTTGAAGAGATGGAAGCAGGGCCTATTGAACCAATGGATACAGGAGGCTCGTGGGATGCAAGATGCCCCAATACTGATTAGGTAGCCATGGAATGCAGTATGTAAGAAATGATAATTGATTCTGTATAATGGATAGGTATGTCTCAATATCCCTTCATTTACTTCACAGCTGCAGGTGTCTGTGCTGTGAATCAGCAAGCCTATGCAGATAGGCTGCTAAGGCTGTACCACCAGGCAGGTTAGTGATTATCCTGCATGTATTGTTATATAAAATAGGTGAGAGAGCCTGAAAGAAAGTGTTGTAGCCCAATAATGCAGCCATAAAATGGCTTGAATAAGTCCTCTGCATGTACTGTTATATAAAATAAGTCAGAGAGCCAGTAAAAGAGTTTAGTAACCCATTAAGAAAGGTAAAATATGTCCGGAATAATATCTCTGCAGGTACTGTCATATAAAATAAGTGAGCAAGACTGAAAAAGAGTGTTCTAACCTATTAATAAAGGTATTATATGCCTTGAATAAGTCTTCCATATGCACTGTATTATCAAATAAAGGAGAGAGCCTGTGGAAAAGTGTGTAATATAATTAATAAAGGTATAAAACCTGGAGTGTGTCTGTGTCACTTACTTTGAAATGTTGTTGTATCCTTGCATTATACAGATAGTACTGTTTTAATAAGTGCTGGCAACCCACAGTTGGGCAGCCCCATCTAAAGTGGTTGATGGAAGTGCTAGTAGCTGTGAAGCATATATACATTCCTCAACAGTCAGTTACTAGCTGGCATGCATAAGTAAATCTGGCACATGGGTAGCTTGCTAATTAAATCCCTAGAAATGTGAGTGTGCTACACAAAATGTAGGGTTCTGTACAAATCTAACTGAAAATGTCATGTGAACACATCCAGATATATAGATAAAGAAATATAAATACAATCAATAAATATGTAGCAGTAGCATCTGCATCCTGGACAGTTAGTATGTCAAGATATTGGTCAGGTATATAATGAACTAGCCAAACCCATTACACAACCTAATGCATGTTGCCAAGTGTAATAATACATGTAGGGGATATGCACCTGCAGTCAATAGGAATGTAGTGTAAACTAAAAGTACTTATAAAATGTTAATTGAGGTTTCTTTCTACATTCTACTGTATGTGCATAAACAATGCAATTCCACAACTCAATGGGTATGTGTAATCTCAAAACATTTTTTGGGACATATGTCCTATTGTTCTATAAATATCTGCATTCACTTTGATGCATGTGCCCTGTTCAAACGCCACAATCATGGTGGCCTGTTGCCACCAATCATCCCTGCATGCTGTTGGAATGTCCACTGTTGTTCAATATATGCATGTGTTATGCTTGCTGTTCAACTGTTGGAACCTTGGTGTGTTGGGTTAATGGGAATATTACTGCATGCTGTTACAACTAATTTGGAATGCTGTTCTTTATGTTGTAATTTAACACACCTAATTACAGAACGCATGGGAAGGCCGGTCCCAGCAGACCCACCTGTCCCTCCTCAGCTGGCGAGTGCACCTGGCACCAGCAGGTCCAGTGCCCAGCCCGGGCTCCCCTCCTCCGTTGGTCATGTGCCACCTTCGTGTGGAAGCGCTGCAGGGGATGGGGCTCATTCCCGCGTGCAAGCATGGGCAGAGAAGGGCCACCTGTCACCCTTCGAAGGGTCCGAGTTGTGGTGCGTAGGGAGATCCAACGTTCAGTCGATGATCCCCGACACCAGCTCGAGGCGAGAGTGACGCGTCTCAGTGAGTCTGCCCATCCTATGCAGCTGCCAGCACAGCCACTCTTGGGGTTGTGAAGGTGCAGTGGTGACTGCCCATGGGTAAGGATCTCAGTAGAGGTTATCAAAATCAAGATTTTCTTTTGAAGGAAGATATAGGACGTGAGCAGTTAGGGTTGCCGTATATTAAGCATGATGGTAATATTCACAAGCAGCCTGTAGTGAAGAGAGGAAACAGGAGAAGAGTAGTTATTCCCTTTACTAACAATAATACCTCCATAGCTGATATTATTAAGAGGCATTGGAACATCCTGCAATTGGACGATAGTATTAAAGATTTAGTAGGTGAGAGACCGGCCTTTAGTTATAAAAATACTAAATCACTGAAACGGATGCTATGTTATGAAAAAGTACCTGCCAATAGGGTTACCTCACAGAGAAAGGGTACCTATGCCTGTCATACTTGCAATCAGTGTAACTATGTAATGAATTCTAATGTCTTTGTTCATCCTGACACCATGGTCAAATATGAGTTTAATGAGTATGCAGACTGCAAATCGAGAAATGTGATTTACTTAGCTACCTGCAAAAAGTGTCAATGTTTTTATGTAGGTAAGACCAACAGGACATTGAGGGAGAGAATTAGGGAGCATCTCTATGCTATTCATAGAGAAAATGAAGGGAATGCCCTAGCTAATCATGTTCTGCAAAATGACATCACACATGCATTTAGATTCATGGTCATAGGACAGTTACTAGAGACAGAAAGGTTAGGTAATATCAGGAATAAGACAGAGAGAACAGAAGCTAGGTGGATAATAAAGCTAGCTGCAGATAAGGGGCATGGCCTTAATGATAAGCTATCTTTAAAACCATTTCTAATAGATAGACCATTTGTGCATTAAATTTTATAGCAAGTTTTTTCTAAGTATTTTACAAGTATTTTTATAAGTATTTTTGTAAGTATATTTTAAAATATTTTTATAATTATTTTATAGATATTCTTGTAAGTAATATTATAAGTATTTTTCATACATATTTACATCTATATGCATCCTTATTGTATATAAAATAGTTTTATAAGTTGTTCATAATTCATGTACATATTTATTGTGAGTCTATACCTATGTATATATATATGTAAGTACTTCTTCCTCTATACCTTTAAAAGTGAATGAGGTGTTTTAATGTGATTTTACATGTGATATTGATGAAGTGTGCCATTGGTGCTTTTTGAGTATTTAAATGTGATGAGTTTTCTGCACTATGTTAAAGTCTGATGAAGCGTTCTTTGTAACGTGAAAGCGCTTACTTGTATGAAATAAAAGGATATTTTTACTCTCATTTACCTGGTTTGCTTCGATAGTTGTGGCGTATCTACCTCTTTTACTTTTGGATTATCTTCTGCTTTTGAGGTGATACCTTACCCTGTTTTTTATCTGTTTTTTGGATTGGGGATCTCAGTTCTACTGTTACCATCTGTGGGCTCATGGGCTTGCAATTTCCAAACATCCGTCCCCATCAAATGTGTTCACCCACCCCATGTGTCATACACCGCCCCTGTATTCGTCTTGTTTGTCTTGTCTGTTTACCTCCCAAACCTACCTCCCCAAATATACCTACTTCCTCTACCTCACTTTCCACTCTCACCTGAAAAAAAAAAAGGGCGATCTGTACCCACAAAAAAATTATGCCCCGTACATAGCTGCCCATTTCGCACACTTGTCCGCTGGACATGTAAACTGATAATTCCAGTTGGCAGTACAACGTACTTTGTTGTTCTCACCCCTCTCTCAGGGGTGGAAGGTTTCAAATTTCACTCCAAAGTTATTGCACATGCACAGCTGTTGCTGGTAAAGAAATGGGCAGCTATGGACCTTCACTACACCCGTCCTGCACATCCTGAGCTTGTTTCCCTACTGTCTTTCCCTCTTTGTGCCCCCTTTTTCACCACTTTCATACCTCCCCATTTTCTTTTCTTTCAAAGAAATTAGTGTGGAGGTTAGCGGGAGTAAGCACTTTTAAGCAGTAGTAAGTGGGATTAAGCGAGTGTGCACATGTGTGCGCTTAGCTAAGCATCGCTAAGTGTCGCTCAAACCCACGCAAACCCACTTACAACTGCTTAAATGTGATTTAGTCACTCTATGTCAGGGCCCTTGTTCTGCTCAGCAGCAAAATAAAATACCTCTGCCAGTCTCGAACCCCTGACCATTGACACAATAGACTGCATAAATTATCACTAAGCCACAACATACATACAATAGCCAGGTGCTCAAATAAATATATCATGCATTACAATGACTGAATGTAAAGGAAAAATAGGAAAGCCATAACACAAAGCTTGTTCTGTAGATCTTTACCAGCAAATGTTGTGGAATGCATTACATGAGTTTGATATGAGAAGCAGCCATTCTAGCATCAAATAATGTTACAGAGGCACTTTACAACCCCCACACAGTATCATAGCAGGACAAACAGTGGCAAATATGATTAGGGCAGAGGATGTAGGTAGGCATACACAGTACTGGAACTGTCCAGTTGCCCTGTGAACCCTGTGCTAATGTCAACAATAAAACCACAAACCCTGCAGAAGTGCGTACATTAATATTCACAGTGTAACAGTTCACAAGCAGTTCATGTGCCAAAAGAATACTACTCAATAACTACGTTTGCATAGCACAGAAGAGGTTTCTAAGAGTTACCCCCTAAGTTTCATAACTACCTTTAGTCTGGATTCAAGAGAAATTTCAGAGATAATTAGAAAGAACTGGTATTTTATTAACACTAACTCTATGTTAGTTGAGAAACTAGGGGCAAAACCAAAAATAGTATATAGGAGGGGTAGGAACCTAAAAGAGCTATTACAGAGAAATCAAGGTAGGTCTGTGTGGCTTGTTGGACTCGTCAGCACTCTTTCTGTGTGCTTCTCAAGTTTGTTGTTGCTGTTTCTGATTTTACGTTTGCATGGCAGTTAATTATATGAGTAGAAAAGAAACTACATAGTCACATAAATGTTGTGTAAGCATTTGTAGGGGTGAGTTAAACTCTACACTGATAGCTCTGTACTGCAAGTAGCAACAGTCAGGTCTGAGTACAATATGTACATCACTGTCTACACCTCTAGCTTCAGATATAAGAAGTATACCCACCTTCTGACTTACACAACAGTGTCCACAGCAAACAAGCATGGGCCCCACTCTGGAAATCTGAAAGGGCTATGCCTACATACCTTAGCAATTTATAGCATTGGGTTGCTATGACAGTGAGTACTGCAATTACCACACAGCAAGCTGTATGCATTTACTAAATGCTGGGCACCAATTGGTGCAGAGGGCATCACATGCACATGCGCAGATACCTATAAAAGCAGACTGTACTTGCTATCCCCACATGCAATCATTACATTGCACATGTCAGCAACTCTAGAACCCCAGGAGAGTAGTGACAAACTTTATTACTTAATAAAGAAATCTTTACTTAAGTAAATAATATATTTACTTATTTATAACCTAAATATATTAATTAAGAAAAAAAAACTTAATAACCAATAATAACAACTAAGTAAAAACACTTTACTTAATATATAAAAAAAAATTTGAAAAGCATACACAGATGGACCTGAAAGTGAGTAACAGGTATGTAACAGATTTGTAGTTACCGGCAAGTAGTAGACGTTTATGAATAGTACTGTACATTCTTAGAAACATGCATATGTGGCAGCAGTAGGTATGTATGCAGTGATGCCATGCATAACTACTGCCATGGACAAATTAGTGTGTAGCTGTGTGCAGTGGGACATAACTGTGACATATGCATCTCAGCATTATATATCGAACATCTGAACATATTATCTATGGTCTGTACAGTACTGCGTATAATGGCAGTTTGGGGGAGTAGTGCAAACACCTATATAAACTTGGATGTGACAGAGTAAGACATGCATGATAGTCACATAATGTGTAGCTTAGCATTGGCAACTGCTGTACCAGGCTAGTATAGTAATGTTAGCATTTGAAGCTATATATACTCCCTGTACTATTACTGTATGCATACATGTCATCCGTGAGGTGTACGGACTTACAACAGTGTGGACCCTGTGTGTGTATGGCACACACATATGGAGAGATATTTATGTGTCTGATAAATTAGCATCTGAACATGTGCATAGAGCAAGGGACATACTGCAACTGTTTGTGAAGGGTGGACATTTATATGTTGGTGCAGGTTGTTATGTGCATATTTATATGTAGGTTGTAGTGTGTGGCAAACAAGACAGCATACAGTGCTGGCATATGACATGTGGTGTTTAAACGCCATGGGTATGATTTGTTAGGTTTTTAGTCTTCCAGGTAGGGGGTCCTGCTAAAGGTACATGGGCTTAGAATACCTTCCATGCATTCTGCACAAGACTGTGCAATATCATTAATTACTGCATCCCTCTCAACCTTTGCATAATTGATATTCCCACCATGAAAGGTGGACTGTATATGTGCCTGTATGTATATCTATATGTACACCAATGGATGTTCATATGTACGCTCAAGCTCAATGTTGTAAACGTATTGCCATTCCTCTTGTTAAAAACCCTGTACCCATGAACTACCACATAGGTGGTAGTCTACTCAACACCGAAAGTGTGATAAGAGACTATGGGACACAGATGGACAGTAGTGTCCCTATTGATAATCACAGTGCCACACTAGTCATGTAAACTGAGTGCGGTCCACATGTCATCAGAAAGGGTGTGTCATCCATGGAAAAAGAGGTCAGTGTTCCACTGTACTCATCAGTCATAACACCCATCATAGAGACATTGGCCCTGTCAGTATGTACCTCAGAAGACATCCACAGCGACAGTAGATGCCAGACACATACCTCACAAAGAGTATTACCGGACTCAAACAGATGCCCTATGCAGACTGTCTTACAAAACCACAGCTACACTGTGTCGCATACCGCCTACCCAGAGGCAACCTCTGCCTAACATACAAAGCTATGCCAAACCCACAGGTGTTGGACATGCTCCATATAAACAGATTAAACTCCATACAAGCTACACACTGTACTGATCTAAACCCTGTAACGTCAAAAAGCAGAACATGCTGGAGTGGTACATTATCATCTCAGACACATACCATACTCTGGAACTAACCACCTATCAATAGCTAATGAAGGTCCTCATTAGCATTTGTCATGAATAATCAGGATGAGTTGATGTGAGATAGGAAACACAACCCGGGAATCACCTCTGTGGATCTGCATGACAGGGGCACATGAACCTACATTACATGGGTGTTGAAGGGCAGGGTACCATATGGCTAGGCTTCCATAGGGCCTACAGATAATAGCCTATTAGCTACTTAGGACCCGATACACACACGCATGTACTTGTTGCATTACTTGCTATGTGAGGTTGACTGGGTGTGATGGTGAATGTGTAGACAAATGTGTCAAAGTTGTGTATATGTGTGATAGCCTAGTGGGAAACTGTGTATATCATGGTATGTAGTATTGTAGCTCTAATCCCAGCAAAAGATACGTATGCTATTGCTAGGCAGGAAAAGCAGTAAGGCATACGGTGTGACGCAGTCTCATGGTGTTGACCGAAGTGTGCCATTGTAGGCTTAAGCAATACATGTATGCTTATTGATTGTTAACACTAGTGAATAGAAATCCCGTATGAACTGTAGTACTACCTGAAGCTGTAGGCCTAAACAGCACAATATGGTTTATATCCACTTTGCTTGGAAACACTGTTTTGTTTGTTACCTGTAGTCCTCACACATTACATACCTCAGGCATGAGGTTTTATAGGTGCTGACACACAGTACTGTATGTTACATAGTTAAAACTAATCTGGGTTGCCATACCTTTGTGTCTTGTAGGTATGTTTGACGTGTGTGTGGGTATGCCTGTAACATGGCCTTGGTGGTATGTGTGTCACAGTATATATGTGCATATCTAGCAACATGTATAGTGTAGTACAGCAGTATGCCACCTATAGTGATGAATGTGCACATTTGTTACTGAGGTGTTTGCTATCAACAAGTAGTGTGGTGTACTGGTAGTACTTTAACTGTACTTTACATTCATATCAATGGATGACAAATGTCTGTAGGCATTAGCTTCATATACACCCCCTGTGGCTAGCTGGTGCATTGTGTCACATACAGTGTGCCATGTACTGTTGTATAGTCTTACATACCGGTGTCACTTTGTTGCTGTGCAGAACATGGTTTGGTATATAGTATGTGCCAGGCACTGTCAGGTAGTTGTGGGCTGAGCAGTCCTATGTGGTATTAAAGGTGTGCATCTACTGACAGCCAATAGGTTGCTATATATGGCATTTCATTGATGTCTGTACTTTAGCATGTGTGCCACATGACTTGCTCACAATTACTGTTTTATTGTCTTCCAGGAATATGTCTCACAACAGGAAACCTGCCTATTCCCCTGAGGAGGAGGAAGTCATCTTTGATGCCCTGATACATCATTACAACCTGCTGTTCTCCAGATCCAGCCAGGACCAGTATGGATGCACTGCACTGTGGCAGGATGTTGTCTGTCGGGGTAAATGATGTAGGCATGCATAACCAGACTTATGAGCAGGTACGCCATCACTGCAGTGATTTAATCAGACATGTCCGGCAACATGCCTCCGATGTCCACAGACAGCTTGCCACAGGTGGTGGTGCATCAACACCCCCCCCCACACCAGAGTGGAAGAGCTGCTCCTCAGCGTGGTGGCTCCTGGCAAACCAGTACAACAGACATGTGTCATCATGAAGCCAGAGTCACCCAGCACATAGATACAGAGCGTGCAGGTAACATGGCATATCTGTAGACTACTGTTAGATCAATTGTTAGAACATGCATTTATCAGATGTGTACTGTGTATTCAGAAGATGTGGAGCCTGGTGTCATGCAATACTGATACTTTGGAGCATAATTTGTATGCCTGTGACTGTCACCTCTTGTACTACTGTGAAATTGCAAACACACAGCAGCAATGCCATAGTTGTTGACACTGACAAACTGTCTCATATCCTTGTAGGTCCCTCTGGTGTGATAGCAAGACAGCATGCCCATGCTGGTGAGTGTTCTACATTTAATATAGCATATAACATGTGCATGTCATAGGAGACCTGTAGGCCATATACACATGTAAAACACCTACACATAATGCATGCTCTGCATGTTCTCTGTGGAACTATGCACATCCCAGTAACATGAATATCCACCTCAAACACATGCAATACACAGAGCATCCCAACCAATTGTGGTACACTGTAATGGACATTGTATAGGTAGAGTCAATACACATGCACACAACATACACCACTTTGTCATATGCAGTAAGTGTTAATATGATACACATGGCGTATGTAGACACCTGCTGTAAGGTCATACTCCAGTATCCCAAATGTCATCAACACAGCACACATACTATACCTGAGGGGTAGAGGCCTATCGTGGGGTGGTGTGACATGCTTCAACACACAACACATTCATGTTAGGCAATGCTTCCTATTGAACACCTTACATACCCATGTGACAACTGGCTGTGAAATGGTTAATGTAGCCAAAGTGGTGCAGGTCAGGTACAGCAAGATAGTTGCCAGTGTGACATACATTAGTGGCCTTGAGTGACCACATGATGCTGCCTGATGATGGCTCATGGTACTACACTACATCCAGTTACAGTAACTACAGTACTACAAATAGAATTCATTGCTATACACCTTACAGTTGTGTGCATCCGGCCATGGTATGTATACCTATGAGTGATGGTGCACAGGACATTGGAATGCATTTCAGACTTGCACAGCAATGCTGTGTCCATGTACACATTGTGTTCCAAGGGCAGGCCAATCATTGAACAACACGCATCCATCAACAACATGTATATTGTTATCAACAAGGACTCTCCACACTCACACTGCATGCTGTTGAGCAAAACACATCCTGCATGCTGACACGTGTGATAGGACTCTTTGGCTTTTGATACTGTACTGCACCATCAACCACTAATGAATATGTTCCGTATTGCTGTTGGTGTGTGTGTGTGTCAACTTGACTGAGTAGTGTATGTGTTCATATGTGCATGTGTGCATGTGTGCATATGTGCATGTGTTCATGTGTGCATGTGTGCATGTGTTCATGTGTGCATGTGTACATGTGTACATGTGTACATGTGTTCATGTGTTCATGTGTGCTAACATCCTGTACAGATTGTGAAGTGTGTTTCCTGTCTTCCTCTCACAGGTGCTGAGGTATTGTTGGATGAGTGCAGCAGGGAACCTGAGGTCACTGCCACAAATAGTGGACATGGTGACACATGTGTAGTGGCACAGGCAGGTTTGTCAGGGTCTGTCGTTGGTCTGCCAATCGACAGTACACAACTGTGCACCCCATCTATGCTCACATTCATACTGCTGATACATCCCTCAACACCAATGGCCTTAGTGGAGGAACAGCATACAGTAGGCATCGACCAGGATAGTGTGGTATCTATGGCACATGCAACCCCACACAGCAGCCATACCCAGACACCTGGAACGGTACCACATAGGCATATGTCCAGGGGTTCTTGTGGGAGCACAGCTGGTCATAATGCCCCTGGCAGACATGCCCCCACAGGTCTCACAACCTCAGCTATGTTCTGGGCTGTAATGCTGGCACAGGCACGTATGGAACGGTACACCAGGCAGGGGCTAAGGGTGCAGAGGGCTCACAACACCGCTATCAGTATCCGTGACCTCGCCGGTTCCATCCGTAATTACTCCGAGGTCATTGAAAGACATTGAGGGGAGACACTAGATGTCCTCCACAATGTAATGTCCATGTGCCAGGACAGTGCAGGATGGCTGACACATCGACGTGGACATATTCCAGCAACATCATCAGCTGGCACTCGTCGCGGATGACACACAAGTCCCAGCCACTCCCGTAGTGGCAGTACCAGCCCCAGCAATGTTGGGGCTGAGCTGTCAATAGACCGTCCTAGACGACCACGTGCACGTGGCTCTGGCCAGTCCCAGCAGGGACATGGGTCCAGTCGACATCCCTCTGCCTCTGACGATAGTACCCAGTCTGGCTTGGTACCCGATACTGCCTGTGGCACCCCTGGCAGGCACGGGTACTGTGTCCGTGGCCGGAGACAGTGATCTGTACAGGCTGGCAGGTACAGTCCATGGCTGTCCCACAACCTCCCGTATGTGGCAGCCACAAGGTGGAACTGTGTGCATGCAGACACACACACATAAACCAAACACCTAGGGCTAACACATACATACACACATTACACCAACATTGACCCATACTGCACTGTTGTCCCTCACACACACACACACACACACACACACACACACACACACACACACACACACACACGCACACACACACACATACATGTCGATTGGATGGGTCATTGTCGGGCTCTGGCAAACCAATAACACACTCTGTGCATATGATGAAACTGTGCCACCTCCTGTCATCTGTGACAATGATGCAGGAACAGGCTTACATGGTACTGATGCACAGGGTGACCTAATAGCAGTGTAGCAAAAGTGTACTGATATCCTTGTAGGTATATCTGAGCAGGCATGATGCATTAAAGCTATGAATATCAATGTAGTATTGTTCACACCAGTGTTAATTCCAAGACTGTATTGCCCGCCCATGTGCCACTTGGCTGATGTGTGCAGTACTGGCAGCATGTGTTGGTGAGTGGATGGTACGTGTGTAATGTGTGCAGTACAGATTTGCAGGTGTGCATTTGTGAACATGGTGGAGGTGCACCGTCTGCATGTATGTGCATAGTGGACACATGGGAAGGGTGACATGCCCTGTATTACACAGTGTTAACACTTCATATTTCCTATTGATGGCCAGTATGCATTTTACTACACATATGTTACAACTTGGGTACACATGTGTATGACATGGTTTGACACTATGCTGTGGGTGATACTGATTATATCGGTCATTGTTTTGCATTCTGGTAGTATACATAACCTCAACAGCCTGATTTTACCCAATCGTTAGATGATGTCTTGACAACTGACACACAGATGTAGGATACACAGTAGCATTTGAGACCTTCTGGTACTATACTATACCAGTAACTAGTGGTATTACCCGCCACCCATTCTTGGGACCACTCCTGTTTGGCATGTAGCCGTCCCAGGTACAAGCAAACACACTAGGGATATGTCTGTCCAGATCTGGTAATGCATACAGTGGCCTACAATGCATTCTCCGGATGAGTCACTTATCCTCCACAAGGGTATCATACAGACAGATACCTGTTGAACAACCCATGCTGTAAAGCTATAAGCCAACTATAGCATAGTCATCCACATTTACTATACATAGTATCCTGACAGTACCACATTGTTAGTAGCCCACAACATGTAGCAGGGGTACCGATGTGTACATACAGCCACATGTTATGTCATCTGTCCTTTGGTATTCACATTTCCAAAGGTATGCTGATGTCCCTCAGTGCATCACATAATCATGAAGGGGTCTGTATGCATATCCACAGAGGTGTTGTACACCTGTAATGAATGGCCATTATTGACAGACTGTGTTGTGTTTGAACATGTCTGACATATACCCCAGGCATGAACCCTCACTCACACTATTCTATAGAAACTGTCATGGGTATGTGTGACACAGATAACCTAGGCCACAGATCACTACAGTGGCTGGCCTTGCCACATACATACATATGTGACCTAAGGTCTGAGAAGCAGCAGCACAGACTGTCAATGGTAAAAGATGTATTTGTGTAGAAAGCAGGCTTCACACCTATGAACTAATTGAGGTCACATGTACATATATGTATTTGCCACACAGATAACAATTGAGGTCACATGTACATATATGTATTTGCCACACAGATACCTGAAGTGTGCAATGCACATACTGTTGTTTTTCTGATATGTCATACAGTTGTAAAAGCAAAACCCACAACACATTGACCAACAGTGTCAAGCACACACACTCAGCAATTGCAGGATTCAAACCCCTACCTAACTATGTTATGATACTAGAGAGATCTGCATTAACATGACACGCTATATGCTTTACTGAAAGTTTTCATTTCCACTGCTGTATTTCTGGGATAATGACATCATCAGACTTGCCAAAGAGGAGATTACCTCTTTGAATGTGTTTTCCAGTCTCCAAAAAGTGCAATTCTCTTAAAGGAAATCACACGCACACAGCAATTGCAGGATTTAAACCCCTATCTAATTATGTTAGGATTCTAGAGTGGCATGCATTAACACACCATGCTATATGCTTTACTTGGTGATTTAATGTCCACTGCTGTATGTGTGGGATACTGACATCATCAGACTTACCAAAGAGGAATTTACCTCTATTAATGTGTATTCCCAGTCTCCAAAAAGCCCACTCCTCTCAAAGGAAATCACACACACTCTGAGAAATTGCAGGGTTCAAACCCCTACCTAACTATGTTATGATACTAAAGAGATACATATTAACATGACGTGCTATATGATTTACTGAGAGTTTTCATCTTCACTGCTGTATTTGTGGGAAACTGACATCATCAGACTTGCCAAAGAAGAATCTACCTCTTTTAATGTGTTTTCCTAGTCTCCAAAACAGGCACTCTTCTCACAGGAAATCACCCCCCCCACACACACACTGAACAATTGCAGGATTCAAACCCCTATCTAGCTATGTCATGATAGTGCAGAAATATGTATTAACATGATGCGCTATATGCTTTATTGAGAGTTTTCATCTCCACTGCTGTATTTGTGGGAAACTGACATCTTCAGACTTGCCAAAGAAGAATCTACCTCTTTTAATGTGTTTTCCTAGTCTCCAAAAAGGGCACTCCTCTCACAGGAAATCACACACACACACTGAGCAATTGCAAGATTCAAGCCCCTACTTAACTATGTTATGAAACTACAGAGGTACTCATTAACACGACGCACTATATGCTTTACTGGGAATTTTTATTTCCACTGCCGTATTTGTGGGATACTGACATCATCAGACTTGCCAAAGAAGAATCTACCTTTTTTAATGTGTTTTCCTAGTCTCCAAAAAGGGCGCTCCTCTCACAGGAGATCACAAACACACACCAATTACAGGATTCAAACTCCTACCTAACAATGTTATGATACTACAGAGATAGACATTAATACAGCATGCTATATGCTTTATTGGGAGTTTTCATCTCCACTGCTGTATTTGTGGGATACTGACATCATCAAACTTGCCAAAGAAGAATCTACCTCTTTTAATGTGTTTTACTAGTCTCCAAAAAGGGCACTCCTCTTACAGGAAATCACACACACACACACACACACACACACTGAGCAATTGCAGGATTCAAACCCTTACCTAACTATGGCATGATGCTACAGAAATACGCAATAACACGATGCACTATATGCTTTACTGGGAGTTTTTATCTCCACTGCTTTATTTGTGGGATACTGACATCATCAGACTTGCCAAAGAAGAATCTACCTCTTTTAATGTGTTTTCCTAGTCTCTGAAAAGGGTACTCCTATCACAGACAATCACACACACACACAGCAATTGCAGGATTTAAACCCCTATTTAACTATGCTATGATACTATAGAGATACGCATTAACACGACACACTATATGCTTTACTGGGAGTTTTCATCTCCACTGCTGTATTTGTGGGATACTGACATCATCAGATTTGCCAAAGAAGAATCCACCTCTTTTAATGTGTTTTCCTAGTCTCCAAAAAGGGAACTCCTCTCACAGGAAATAACACACAATAAGCAATTGCAGGATTCAAACCCCTACTTAACTATGATACTACAGAGACACGCATTAACATGACGCGCTATATGCTTTATTGGGTGCTTTCTTTTCTTCTGCTGTATTTGTAGGATGCTGACATCATCAGACTGGATATGGTAATGTGTGTGCACTTTGTTTTATGCAATCCCAGGAATGAACCATGTGGGTCAGCAGGTGTTAACAGCTTGAGCAGGACTCCACAATTCTTAGCTTGTGTGATCTCTCTGTGGACAAATTTCCATTCCTTCATATGACAATATATATTTATGCACAAGTTGTTGATTTTGTGGATACAACATGTGTCTGTGATGTTGATAAAGGGCTATTCAGAGTCTATGTGGGACATGTGTAACTCCCTTCAGTGATGTGTGCCCTGGGTGGCTGCCTTGCAAACAGTCTAGCAGGTTTGCGAACCATTATCTGCCCATGATCATACCACAGTTGGTAGGGCTGTGTGTTTGTCAGCTTCCAATAGCTCTGTTTATGACTTCAATCATGATGGACTCAATGGCCTTGCAGATCAGACATCATAGGCTTATAGGACTATAGTTCCCATGGTCTGTTGTGTGCCAACACTTGTGGGGTGTGCCATATGTTGCTGTAACACATTCAACAGTTTCAGATCCTGTAGAGAGGGTGAGGCTCAACAGACTGTTCAGGTTCAGGGTCTGTTTGTTCTGTAGTTCACTTATGACACATATAGGGAAACAATGTAATCCAGTTGATGCCATGTTTTTGGCTTTGGAAGGAGCTGTTTACCCATTCTACATGTGATAACTCCTGGTATGATGATAGGGACATTTGTCAGTGGGAGGTGGGTATGTATGTATGGGCCTGTTTGACAGGATGTCGGCATTGTCAGTCAGGTACAGTTGGCCCTGACTCAGGACATATATGAGTGTACATTGCTGTGTATGACATAGCTGAAGGAAGTGTCATGGTTCTGTCTGGACTCCTTCGCAGATAATCTTTACAAAACACCAACAAACCTGAGCACTAAACCCCTGTTATACTCTTTTACACACTTAACACCCTATTGATCCCTTTTGATCAGTCAACAGAGAGTATGTCATCATAATATCCTGGCATGTCCAAAGGTTGGTTTCGTGTGTACTCTCCAGTCCAGCTGGTGAATATGGGACTTTTGAGGCAATGTTACAACTACCTTATGTACACAGACAACCCTCACCTCCTCCCAACAAGCTCAGATATATGTGAGCGATGCAACTATATAAACAAACAGGAGGCTGAGCTCTCTCAACCCATGACCGGCACAGTCTATCAGGTGGTGAAGGTAACCACACACACCACAAATCCAGTCTCACATGTACCTATAGCGACAGCAAACAAAATCCATGACCACACAAATACATACTTGGAGGCTCTAAATAATATCTGCCTAAGCAGCAGACACCCAAACAACTGCTACCCCACAACAATACCCACATATCACATGGTTTACAAAGTCAGTGTGCCACATAGTCACTGCCATTAGGGCTAGACAACACACCTACTACACTTGTAATAGGTGACTCTATTGTCCGACACACTGACATCACACTCACCACGCTGAACAAGGAGAAGGACACTTTGAGCTGTCTGTCGGGTGGCAGGTTCCGCCACATTACACATGCACTCAGGTCACTCCATAGCAAGTACAAATATGGCTCCATCATTGTCCATGCTGGTGTGAATGACCTCAGACGTTCTTCCCTGGACTACATGACAAGAGACATAGAGGACCTCTCTGATCATGTAACCCAGGCCAGTATGACCCTGACCTTGTGTAGCATCTTACCCTTACCAAGAATGATGGCACAGTATACAGACAAGCTGATCAATTGTAACAGTTGGCTAACATATTGGTGTCATTCAAAGGGGATCCAGTGTCTGTCAGCCTGGGATGACATGCTTGACATGCCACGTAGCTTCACTTTGGACAGCTTGCACCTGTCACCCCTGGACTTTCAAATACTGGCTAAGGCTGTTGCCACCCCCACAGTGCCTTTTATGGGCAAGGCTCAAAAGACAAACCCACCTCCATAGACAATACAAGGTAAAAGACACTATGGGTAATGCTGCTCAACACTTGATGTCTAGACCTCAGAATGCACGCACTCAAGACTCTCCTCAGTATGGGGAATGTTGATATCTGTGCAGTAACAGACACCTGGTTCAGGCTCCCAAAAGCACACCAGCAATACCAGGTTATACTTCATACCATGCTTTTTAGCCACAAGACTCGGACCGACCAACAAATATAGGGGGAGTATCTGTATACATCACAGATACACATACCTCCAGGTTAGTAGCACTGCAGGAAGCATCAGAGAACATACATGTGCAACTAACAGTGGGCAAAACTGCCTTTCAGTTTGTAGCCTGCTACAGACCACCCTCTCAAACTCAGGAACCCCACTCAGCTTTCCTGAGAACACTGGAGAATATGACGGTCTCTACAGACACCATTATATGGGGTGACTTCAACTACCGAAACATTGACTGGGAATACTACTCAAGCCCCAACACCCTTGCCCAACAGTTGCTAGGATTTCTAAACCCAAATGCTATATCACAACTGGTCATCACACCCACAAGAGGGGGAAACATATTGGACCTGATCATCACCAACATGGGGACTCCATGTTCCACACCAGAGGTATTCCCCTCATTGGTAAGGTCAGACCATACATTTATCTCACTGGACATCCATATCCCATCCCCACCCCCATCCTAGGTTCTCCCTGTGAAGAACTTACCAAAAGCAAACATCACACTTCTCAAATCCGAGGTGGTATCCTTCAAAGACCCTGGGACAGAGGTGAATATGGCTCAGACCACTGAATCCTTTACAAACACATTCTATTGACACCTACTGAAATGCATGGATCATGCTATCCCAAATAAAGACAAGACTCACTCCTCCAAAGGCAGGGGACCTGTCTGGTGGACCCCGGCCATAAATAAGCTATACAACAAAAGGAGGGGGCTACTACATGATAGAGCACAATCCCAAAAAGGGAAGGCATCTCTGATCAGTACTAGCAAGAAGCTACGTTCACTCATGAATTCATCTAAGACCCGCTTCAAAAGGTAAATTGCACCAGACACTAAGGACAATCACAAGGCCTTCTTTAGTTATGTCATGAACCTGGGTGCCAACTCCCTGATATGCTGTGAGTTACTGCAAAATGACACTACATACACTGAACCCACAGACATTGCCAACATCCTGGCAAACAGGTTCAGTGCAAATGTCACCCCCCCATCCCCCCTAATGAGCAGATGTCCATCCCAACAGAGTGTAGCCTCACTGACATTACAGATGATCAGGTGAGTGCTTCCCTCTGCAAAGCAGACAACATAGCATCAATGGGACTGGACAGTGTCCCGGCCTGCATCTTATACAAGCTTCATGACGAACGTAACCCTCGCATGAAGTCACTGTTCAATATCAGACTTACTACAGGATATGTACCCAAGGAATGGCGTACAGCAACATTGGTCCCACTCCACAAAGGTGGTGCCACAACTGACCCTGGATACTATCGCCCTATAAGCCTATCTAGCCTGGTCTGCAAAGCTGTGGAGCGTATCATCATGGAACTCATACACACAGACATCGGGAACCTACAGACACTGGATCCTACACAATTCGGCTTTGTTGTGGGCAGATCTTGCCTCTTGAACATGGTCGATTTCTTTAAACAGTTACCAGGTCCATAGACGTAGGGAAGGTAGTCCACACAGCCTACCTGGACCTCACAAAAACCTTCAAAACAATACCCTACTCGGGCATCATACATAAGCTCACCAGCTTAGATATTGACACATATGTCACAAGATGGATTGCTAACTGGATCAGGGATAGCACCCACATGGTAAGTATTGCTGGTGCCATGTCTGACTCTACACCAGTTACACGTGGCATCCCACAAGGCTCAGTCCTGGGACCTCTCTTGTTCAGTATATCTTTCTCTGATGTACAGGCTAACACAGGAGGAATATGGCTGACCAGGTTCGCAAATGACTGCAAACTGGGTGCCATATGTGACTCTCCAGCTGGCACAAGCATTCTCCAAAAGGGTCTCACAGAGATGGATAACTGGTGCCAGAGCCATGGCCTACAGCTAACTGCCATTAAATGCATAGTCAACCCTTTGGGAATAACAAAGTGCCTACACATTATCACATAAGTGTTAATACATTAAGTACGGTAGAAGTTGTTAGGGATTTGGGGACACGAGTAGTTAGTAATCTTGCCTTTGACAATCACATTGTCAAAGTGGTTAGACAGTCTTCTATATAGTCCACCTTATCCCAAAAGGTTTCACATCTAGATCAAGTAAAGTCATTGAGCCCCTATATTCATCAGGCCCATGATTGGATACAATGCCCCATTTGGGATGTACCTTACCCGACACCTGCAGCAACTGTAATGGCCACAAAACTACCTCACCAAGTGGATCTGGGGACTCACACAGATGCCCTGTGAAGTTCGGCTAAAGTAACTCCAGCTCTACTCAGTCCCTTACCGCCTACTCGGATGCAATCTGTGCCTGTTGTTTATAGCCATGTCCAACGCAGTATTAATGGACATGTTCCACCTCAGGATATCCAGATCCCTTAGAGCTACACACTCCAGGGACTTACACCTCAGCACAGATATTAATAGGACATGCTGGAGGGACACATTCATATCCCAGAGGCTCCCCACACTCTGGAATGGGATCCCAGTCCCACATAGGCAGAGCCCTCCACTGACCCCTTACAGGAGACATCTTGACAAGTGAATGGCTGATCGTATGTTTACCCCTGGGATCTCTTCTGGGTCCCTGCTAGACAGAGGCACAATAAACTAAACGTAAAAGGCCTATCTTGTGTGACCTACTATTCACAGACACAGTCTACTAATCTAACAGGGCTGCAAAAGCCAAACACACTCTGGCTAGGCTTATAAATGCCTTAGGGCAGATAGCCTAGTATCAACCCATGCACCTATGGTAATGTTCGGGATGCACATTCTTTATTGATGATACTGAGTGCAGGTTTTTATCTTCTTTGTTTTCCCACTTTCTACAAACAACCTAAGTATTTGCAGATCATATTTTATTATGACAGGGTTCTAATATATTATATATGTGTCTGTTGTCATATAACTGTCTGCACAAGGCGGATTGGTGAATAGTGATAGTTCCTGGGTTAACACATGCAACTGCTGGATATGTGTGGCCCACTGCTGTACTCAGACATGGCCTAAGTGTGTGAGCATGCCCAGTCTGTCCTTTCAGTGTTTTGTTGCCTGAGATTTGTCTCATTTATTCAAGTGTGTGAGCATGCCCAGTGTGACCTTTCAGTATGTTGCTGTGTGAAGTCCACTACATTTGTTGATGTGTGTGAACATGACCAATATTAACATTTATACTATATGTGTGTTAAAAATCAGGTTCTATTCTTACTGCAGGGCTCACCTTTGTGTCATAACTCGACAGGGATTATGCTGTGCCTGCAGGGTTTCCATGAAATACTTTGCATAGACTTATCAAAATTTCTTCAAACAGTCTGACCAATGCAATGCTGTCATGGTTTAGTGGTTCAGTACTATGACTGTAGTGCACAGGATCCTGGGTTCGAGGCATGTCACTGCTTTATATTCTCATACAGAGCAGACCAGACTGCTTAAGGGCCAGTAGAACAAATATGAGCATGTTGGCTTTTGTTCAGCTATGCCCAACGTAGACCAACTTGTCCAACATTGCTGAACGTTGCCCAACATTGACTACACTTGTGCTAGTGTTAGTGTGTGCAACTGCTTTACATATACTAAATGGTGGTGAAAGCTGTTTAGCACTGCTTTATATTGCTTAACACATGGCAATTATGCCTCAGGTGGTGCTGCAGGGCTGCCTATATCAGATGCACATACTGCACTCCCTATACATGTTTGGAAACAAGTAGTGTCAAGTTAGGCATCCCTTTTACTATATGTGCGAGTCAGAGAGAGGTATCATTTCCAGGGTTCCTACTGAGCCAGTGTATGTGCTATGCATTGCCTCTTTGCCAAGGCCAAAGCATACTGGGCACACCTCCTTCTGCCTACTGGGGCAGGCTCAGGTTGTTCCTCTTCTGAGTCACGCTCTGCCTGTGATGGCCTTGGCAGTGGTGGGGGGCTGTTTGGCCCGGGTCTATGTTGCTCCTCCTGCAGCTGTTTTCACAGGATCATATTATGTAGCATAGCACATACCATGACAATTTGGGTACATGTAGTTGGTGAGTACTGGAAGGCTTCACCAGATGTGTCCAGGCACCAGAACCATGACCTGAGCAGGCCAAACACATGCTCAATTACATTTTGTGTTTGTGCGTGTGCCTCATTATGGCGTTCCTGTTCAGGTGTGTGTGCGTTTCTGATGGGTGTCATCAGCCACGGCTCCAGTGCATAGCCAGCATCCCCCACTAAGTGACCATGAGGGATGTCCCCATTGGCAAATGTCTGGTACAGCTGTCTCAGATGCCAGATATGGGAATCACGGTAGCTTCCAGGGCAGCCAGCACACACATTCAGTATTATGTCCTGGGCATCACACATGACCTGGCAGTTGATGGAGGGGAAGCGCTTGCGGTTGAAGTAGACCCTACCATGCTCACCGACTGGTGCTTTGATGCATATGTGCGTGCAGTCTATTGCACCCACTACCTCAGGGTATTCCGCTATTTGCTGGAAGAGACGCATATGGCTGGCCAATACCTCACGGGAATTGGGGAAATATACATGATCACCGACATGTGCTGACATGGCATCCAGGAACGGGTGCAGTACCCTGGATGCTGATGCCTGTGATATCCCCATCATATCATCAGTTGGTCTCTGGAAGGTACCTGTTGCTAATATTCTTAGGCCAACACATACCTTGGTTTCCACAGGGATGGGTTCCCCTCTGTTGGTTCTGTGTGTGAGGCATGGCCTGCACAGCTCAACAATTTTCTGCAAGAGGTCTCTGTCCACTCTATAGTGCTCCACTATCTCCAGCTCATGTAGCCCCTGGTAGGTTACCCTGAGCTTGTACACTCTTCTCCGTCTCCTCAATGTTGGTTGTCCAGCAGCATTCGCATTGTCACCACCCTCAGCATGTTGCATATGTCACCTTATAACAGCAATGGCAGCCCCTAACATTTCTTTGTCTCAGTAAAGCTTTTTCAATTTTCACTTCTATTAGCTTACTGCAGTGTTGCAGTGTCTCTTGAGAGAAACATAGTGGAATGTTGTTTGCAGAGTTTTAAGTTCTGGGCTGTGCTGGGCTAGTGTACTGCCTGTGTAATTGCCTGATTCTGATTGTTTTCACCTGCTAGCTCTGCTAGCACTCCCTGGTTAACTTCCTACTATTTGTTGTGCTTCCTTTTTCCCTTCTGTTTCCTCAGGGGGGCAGCGCCACGCACACAAGCGCAAACACACTCACACCAGCTCACACACATGCACACATGCTTCCAGCGCAAATGCGCTTACACAACTTTAAACAGCCTTAGACATGCTTACTCTGGCTTAAAACGTGCACACACAGGCGTACATGCGCGCACACCATCTTACTCGGATGTACAGGCGCGCACCCATGTGCATACACGTTGCAGGCACTTCAACAAGAAACTTTAGTGTTATCCACGGCATGCACCTTCAGTTTCTTGCCTTTAGCTAGGCTACCTGTTGACACACCTCTTCCAGTGATGTGTAACTGACAACAGACACATGCCACTCTGCTCCAATGAGCTTTACTTCTTTCATACATACCCCCTCGTGATGTCACCTATCTTCTATTCTGTTACTCCCCTTATCCTACTCCTACACTCCACTGACTGTGCTCATTTGCTATGTAAACTTGGGATTCACTATCCTAACCCTCATTTGCATAGGATTGCCTGCTAATGCTTGGTTACATCTCTTAGACTGAGCTTCCCCCCCCCCCTTAGCAACCTCTACTCGGTAGCCATGTTGTCTTCAGCCTGCCATTCCCTTGAATTGTAAATTAAGAATTACAATAAAATCCACATTTGTGGATTTTAATTATTGGTTTTCTGGTTTTTAGAGCACCGCGCATTTGCGCGGTGCTGCGCTAGGCTTAAACACCAGAGAGCGGGATAAAAAAAAAATATTTTATTTTTGTTTTGCATCGATGAACATTGCCAATGGCCATATTTTTGGCCATTGGCATGCTTCCTCAACTGGATGCATCCTTTTTTTGGAGCTGTCACGGCTCCGTTTTGCTATTTGCAGAACCGTACTCAGTTGTCAACGGAGTACATTTCTGCAAATAACACTACTCTTACTCAGACAGGTTTGGGTTTCCTGGATCGCAAATTAACCTCATTTGCATAACTTTCATCTGCAATTGAGGTAATTTGCATATCAAAGCCCTGTCCGTGTAAGACTCGTTTTAGGAGCTCTGTTGCACGCCCCTACCAGCTGTTCCTGGATCGCTCGGCGGACATGTTGGCTGCATGGAGTCTTACTCTACTCTAAGACTCCATGCAAGCCTTCATGAATCCAGCCCAGTGTGTGTGTTTGTGTGTGTGTGTGTTTTGTGTGTTTTGTGTGTAAGTACATATATTGATAGCTATGAGCCATATTGTTTAATTTGCAAGCTATATTATTTAGTTTTTATTTATTTATATTTATTACTTCAGTTCTCTAGTTTAGTATAACCAATTTTCATTAGATGCCAGAAAAGAAATACCTCAAAATTGAGAAAGAAATATATTGGGTGTTCAGAAAAATATATAGGGTATGTCTTTGTGCTAAATAGCACTAAATAATACAGATGATATAATGTAGCCCAACGATGGTTAACTATGCATGAGGTCAGGCACACCACCATCAATATGCTGGGGAAGGGCAGCTTACTAAAATAACACCATCAAGTTAATAGCAGGAATCAAGCTACTGAAGTGGACATTCTGTGGGTGATCATATGACTGAAATTACAAAAAGTGGCATGGCCAGTGTTAAGCACATTCTCAAGTACAACATAATGTTTCATATTTGGAATTGGGCATTGTGAGCAGGCCACAGAATGTCAACATAAAGTGCCAACACAGTTCATCATATAAATTAGGAGGAAAGGGGGAATTCTAAAGCCAGAAATAATGAAATTATGTGACAGCAACCAGAGGAGCACACATATGGTAATGTTAAGTGAAGATGGATGGGGAAAAGTACAGAAGAAAGTTTTTTTTGGGGGGGGTTGGTTTCACACTTAACCATTTTTTATGAAGAAAGAGAGAGGGAGATGTGAGTAAGGAGTAAGTCCATGGAAGATGGACATAAACATATGCAAGGTTTCTATGCTGTCAAACAAAGTATAAAATACATACAGAGGCATACAGTGGTGATGTGGACTCAAAATGGGGGGCAACATGAAGAGATGCAAGGTGGACAAGAGGTGATGGGGATGACTGGACTGAGGAGTTATGAAAAGTGACTTACAAGGAAGATAATATTATAAGAGAAAGGGTGAGATATAGAATCCCAGACCAGAGGATAACCAGCCAATAAGATATTCATCTCTGTGGTCAATATCATAGCAGGTTTCTACAACTGGTGACCAAATGCAAAGGGGTCTAAAACGTTGCCACTTTGAAAGTCACATATGGTGTGCTCCATAATACCAGTGTGGGAATCCAAGTAATGGTCCACCTCAAGTATGACCAACCACTGTAGTTGCAACCAGGTGACAAAGATGCACACTCTGGACAGTCTTAGAGGAAAAGCCACTGCACACCCCCTATCTTTCACAGGGTAACTTTCATCACCAGCAGCAGGTACATTGGTTGATTCAGATTCATATGGTCACTGCTCCATCATATTTTGCACCAAAGCTGAACCTGTAGACAGTGGCAACAAAAAGAGAAACAGGGAAAACATATTACAACACATTAGTAAACATGTATGATGCATCAATATCAATTTTTAATTGTAGACATCTTTATACCAGACTTATCCTGCTATACATTCATAGGTAATTACAAGGCATGCAGTCTTGGAGACCATTAATGAACTTAGCCCAAATTCCTAATTACCCCAAAACTGGTTAAGTGACTTCTTCAAAGTGACATGATAGATGAACAAAGACTAAGGAAATGAAACCCTGTACCACAAGAAGGAGCAAATTAACAAATCACAGCCTTAAACCTCTTCACCAGCTGCCAGATAAAAAAAGAAAGACAGGCCTCAAGGATATTGAACTCAGGACTTTGCTACTGAAATGTTCTATACCATTGATTGCTTCTCCCTTGATAGGCTTCTAAATTTAATGAAATCTGTTCTGCTGCTGTAGAATATAAAACAGATAACTCACATAGTTTATTACTGACAATAGAAGTAATGACAGCCAAAGATAATAGTTAGAAAATGTAGTGTATTACCATATACATAGTGTGTACATTAGAAGGTCAAGTGTCTCACCACCCCATCACACACACACACACACACACACACACACACACACACACACACACACACACACACACACACACACACACACACACACGAGGACATCATATTTTTCCAATAGGCACTTTTTATAATCCCTGTTCTGCAAGAAGAGAAATATCTTACATTCTTAAGTGTATCAGATGGAATCCCTAATGAAAACAGCACCCAAAGTGGATATGTCCTCTCGGAAGGTCAAAATAGGAGAAAAATGGAGGCCTCATGTGCACTGCCATATATAATAGACACATGCCTCTCAACATCTTAATGCAATAAATCTAGACAAAGCCTAAAATAATGGGGGGCAAAGACCCAAAAATAGGGACACCTTTTAAATATTGCCATTATAAATGTAGAAAGCTGCTAGAATAACAGGATTTGTCTTAGTGTGCATTTTCTGAAGGATATGAAGCCTGAAATGCAAATAAATGTCATTATCTGTCATTATTTAGTGACTTAAATCCTGCATGATTTGACAGAAAAATACTGATTTTATGAGGCACAGACCAAATATTTGAGGCAAAAATCTGGAAATTCCGCAACAATCTGTACAATTGAGAGGTATGAATGGACACCATATAATGCATGATTTGAGCAGTAAGAGTGCACAGTGGAACTGATCACTGACACAGACTGCAGCTGCTATCAATTTTACAGTCTTCATGCATGTGCATACTATGTGCATGACCTCCTAGCCCTGAAATGTGTAAATGACGGGACATGCATGGTACTGCTGACTATGACTGAAAATGCATTGTGTTAGAGCAGTGATTAGGCGATGGTTGCACTAAATTACCTCATTTGAATAATCACCATGCTACAAGGCCCATTATAACATGATATAAAATGTGGCCACCATATTGCAGGAAACTGCAGTTAGGCAACTTAAGTACAGGAGTACAACGTATAGCTATCTGTACTGCCATATATCTATTCTGATAGCAACAAAGATTTCACATAAAGGAGTTAAGGACTACAGGGTACATACAAAGGTACATAGAAGCAATATGAACAGATACTGAGTAGTGAAGTATTTAAGGTAACATAGCACAACTGTATTTATTTGTTTGTTTGTTGATGAAATGAGTGGGCTGTGCAAAGATTGTATTCAGTCATCCCTTGAGTCAAAAAGGCAAACACAAATTAGTCAATATATGTGTGTGTGTTTATGCATACATAGATATATCTGAGTCAAGCCATGCATCCCAAATCTCTGACAAGTTCTGATACCTTGATAAGTGTAAGCATGAGCCTGGGAGATGAAACATTTACAGGTTACCTATGTCCATTACATACCTAAGTGCCAAACCAGGGATGAATTTCCGGTTTCCCCATCCAATTGTCCAAGTTACACTTGAATTGGGTTAGGGAGGACCTCTGCTTCACATGGTTGATGAGCGTGTTCCAAAGACGAGGTACTCTCTGGGATATATAACTCTCTCTCCACCAGGTCCTATTTATATCACAGGCAAGGTTTAAGTCTTTAGCATGGGTAATTCTGGTGCTATTTGTTCTGTGGATATGCAGGAGTTCCCTCAGAGTGGGGTCTCAGAATGTCCTGTATGTATATATATTTATACAGTGAGAGAAAACAAGTGATGGGGAAGATAAGATGGGAAAGAAAAGCACAGTAGAGCAGAGGGGTGAGAGATCATTATGTACTGAAAGGAGTGGCAGGACAGAAGTTATTTTTAACCTGTACTGTTGCATGAGCAGAGCCTTCATTAACTAGGTGAGTTTTGAGTTATTTAGTTAAGTTGGTTTTGGATCTTATATTTTGAGGGAGTGTATTCCAGATCTTGGCTACATAATTAGAATGAGGAGCTTCACCTGCAGTGTTAATGGCTTTGATTACCTTTAATAGAGATTTATTAGTGGAGCGTAAAACTCTGTGACTGGAATATGGCTATATTATGTTTTGGAGTACTGATGTTTTTTCTGGATGGTGTATACTTTTATGACCCATAGTAAGTTGACTGTAAGATAAGAGGTGAGGAAATTCTAACCAGGAGAGTTGTTTTATGGCTTGACAGTGAAGTGGTTTGTGGCTTAGAGTCTGTAGCAAGTTTTGCGATTTTATTGTAGCATGCTTGCAAATTCCAATTTTGCAATTTTATTGCAATATGCTTTGAATTTCCTTAGGTCTGTTTTCTTAAGGTTAGTGAGTATGAGTGAGGTGTAGAAGAGTGTAGAGAGGCAGTGTGTTCTTGCAATGGCTATCTTAGTGCTATTGGTTAGGTATTGTTTATTTCTGTACAGGTTTCCTAGTTTCTTATGTACCTTTTCAATTGTTTGAGCTATGTGAAGATGAAAGAGCATGTTATTACCAATAACAATACCTTGAAGCTTTGTCTGGGTTACTGGTATAATGAGTGCATTATTGGAAGCAGTAATGGTGATGGTGGAAGGGATTGAGAGTCTAGAAGCTTTGAAGATCATATGATTTGTTTCATTAGGACTGAGTATGAGTAGTGAGTCTGATAACCATGTTTCAATTGCAGATAAGTCATTTTGTGTTAAGTCTTGGAGATCTTGTACAGTGTGGGAAGCACATATAAGTGTGGAATTGTCTGCACATTGCAAAACTGAAGCTAGTGATGTAGCTGTATTAAGATTATTTGTGAATATATTGTAAAGGAGGGGACGAAGAATGGATCTTTGTGGGATGCCTAGTGTGACAGGAAGTAGGGTGAGATGTCATGTAACCGTATTATTGCTTGTTTTTGACCTACTAGTTTATGAACCAAGCTAAAGCATAGAGACTAAGGTTTAGTTTGAAGAGTATAAAAAGGTGCTTGTAGTGGGAGGCTGTGTCAAAGGCTTCAGACATATAAGAAAGACAGATGAGGATATTTTGCCTTTGTTCCTGTGTTGGTTGATGGCATTGGTGAAACTTAAGAGGGCAGTAGAGGTGCTGTTAGGTCGAAATCCATGCTGAGAACTGGCTAGGAGGCAGTTGGTTGAGAGACAGCACATTAATTGTGCGTGGATGTATTTTTCAAGAATTTTGGAAAGTGACAATAGAATGGCAATAGGTCTATAATTTGAGAGCTCAGTAGAGTTACCGCCCTTATGTAGGGGCATTATGTGAGAGATTTTCCAGATCTGAGGGACTTGGTGTTCAGCTATAAAGTTATTGATGAGAACTGATACAGGACAGGAAATAGCATCAGCAGCTATCTTGAGATACTCTGCTAGTAATAGTCAGCTGCTAATGTTGTGGGTTTTAGTTCTTTTAGTCTTTTAGTAGTGTTTTTATGATAGTTGTGGTGACAGGGTAGAAGATATTTTTATTGCCATGATTTTCTGTTAAAGGTAGTAGCACAGTTATTTTTTTGGTTAGAGATGAGAGACTTTCAGTGAAGCATTTGTGAAATTGATCTGCAGTGGTACCTACATCATTCGGTGTTGGGGGGGGGGGGGGTTGGTGATGCTTGACCAGGTTGTAGGATTGTTTTGATAGCAGATCAGAATTTTTGTGGGGGTTTTTTTTGATGTTTTACTTGTAAATTGGTACAGTATTTTTTTCTATTTTGTTTTATTTGACTTTTGGTTTTGCTCCCTAGCTCTTGATATGCTAGATGATTTTGTTGGGATTTACCTGCATACGATGGTTACCAGGCTTTGCCCCTTAGTTTAATAAGAGTTCTTGTTTCTTTAGATAGCCAAGGGTTGTAGGGGCTAATTTGTTTAGGATACTGAGGAAAGTGTTGTTAAAATATTCTTCACCAGAATATAGGGGCAGGAACTTTAGTGGAGTCCAATTACATTAGTTGAGGGTGGATATCACTGTTTGAGAGCTGCAGTTTTTCTTGTCATGCATTTGGTGGTAAATTGCATATTTAAGAGGATTAGTCCATTGCCTTAGTAGAAAGTTGGAAAGTAATTGCTGAGGCTGTCAGGGAGACAACCAGAGTGTTGAGAGAGAGAGTGAGGGTTTATTGGTAAGGGTCCAGTCAAGGATGGATTGTCTATTAGATTTTTTTATCTATTTGGGTGGTGTTTTGGATGATTTGTGTAAAGCCAAAAAGGTTAATATAGTTGCTGGGGTTTCAATTGTTCCAGTATGTATTGAAATCACCCATTATAGTTGTTTCTTAGGAAATAGTTTTTGAGGTCCCATGGAGGATGTGCTCTATGGTAGCTAGGTTGTTACCAGGTGGGATATAGGTTACAACTATGATTAAGTGCTTATTGGGATTTATTGATAATTTGGTGAATAAGATCTCAGCATTATTGAAAGTTTGGGTGTCATAGTTTAGAGGTTGTAATGTAAGCTTATTTTTAAATATGATGGCTACTTCTTCCCCTTTTACCTTTTCTGTCTAATCTGTGAATATTATAACCAGGGAGGATTATCTCATTGTCTTCTATGTGTGGCTTGAGCCAGGTTTCTGTTACAAGGGCTAAATCTGGTGAATAGAATGAAAGGATGGCATGAAGTTCCTGTACTTTATGAGTAAGACTTCAAAGGTTTATGTTTGTAAGCAACAGGTTTGATCCTTTCTGAGGAAGATTTAGTATATTCTGGAGTGAAATGGTGACTGTGAGGTAGTACTGGGGCCTGAATTTGGATGGATGTCACCACAACTATTAGTTGAGATACTATGTTTACAATAATCCTAAGGTATTTAGTTATGGTTTTATAAACTTTGAAGGAGATCTGAGATTAGCCACTAGGTGGGCATATGTTGCAGGTCAGTTGGTCAAACTTCCAAGCTTGCAGGTATTGTTTGATATGCATATGGTGATGTATTATCATGGTTAGGTTGAGATATGGTCAGGTGAGAATAAGCAGTTAAATGAGTAGCAAGGGAAAGGACTATCAGTATTGTACTATAGAGTGGTAACATTTTGTCTTGTTTAGGAGTGTATAGTTTGGGATGTGATGTAGTAAAGGTATTGCTGAATTTTTTTTATTTTGAAGTATCAGGTGGCAGACTGACAGTGAAGATATAAGAGTTTAGATGTTAGACTAATAGAGAAGATGCAGATGGTATATTAAGAAGTCTAACTAGTTGGTGGGAAGACCCAGTGACGGAAAGGATATGGGAGTTAAATATCTGTTTATTGGTTGGGAGATAGAGTTGTATTGTAGAATAGTTCTTGGTTGGGTAGTATGAATGGTAATTGAATTAGTGTGGTAGGGATGGGAGGGTGGCCTAATGGTTAAGGTGTTTGCCTTACAAACACAAGATGCAGGGTTTGAGACTCACAAGGGATAATTGGCTGGGCTTAAAATGGCTTGCAAAGGCAACTAGTCTATTAATCTGTTTTTAGGCTATGTGGAATGGGAGTGGCTAGATGAAAATAAATGTAGATATGGTGGGTCTGTGTGATTTGGGGGTAGGGTAGAGGACCGGAGTGACCCCAAGCAAAGCAAGGGTGAACAGAGCAGGATGAGCCTGGGCCTTTGAAGCACAGGAAAAACAATTAGTGAAACACAGGTCAATTTCCAAATACTGTTTGTTTAACCTAAGTAAAGTGCAGCTTGTGTTGGGTTTTATTTAACTTAATATCAAACCACAAGCAAGTGATTTGTCATACAGCAGTTACCTGAGCTGTATAATGTAAGAAGACTACTATTATGGAAGAAATAAAATAAACTACACTAACACTTTAAAATAGGTGTAGTGACTTGGGTCAGAGATGTACTTTTTTGAAAAGCTGCTCTCTTCAATGATTGATAACTTTATAAAGATTCAGGTATGTTATTAGGGATCAACATGTAGGGTAAGTGGAGGGAGCACTCACTGATTTCAGTGGGATGTATAACAAGACTGTCAAGAACACCGCGCAAGGGACAAGATGGGTCTGAAGAGAATAGTATTTTAACAATGGCAACAGCTTGCAGGCATACCTCTGTGAAGGGTAAAGCAAACAATACTTTTCACGTCCAGTTGTGGAAGACAGTACAGCAGGACTTCAATGATGTAGACAACTAAAAGTTATACAGGTGCATCTCAGGTCAGTGACATTATAATACATGTCAAAACCAAGGCACAGCATATTGTCAGATGCATATTCACCACCTGAGGTAGACAACCAATACAAAAACTTTGTATGGGTCTACTTCAGAACATCTTCTGACCACATCATCGAGTCCCACTTCATTGATACCAGATTGCCAACTCTGCACAACATCTAACTCCCGAAACAGTGAAAACTAACCACAGGAAAAGAACCACTTGGCCACCAGGACAAAACGACAAACAAAGAAGAAAGAAAACCTTCCAAAGTGGGGGTCTCCACCTCCCACACCACCTATAACTAAACATACCAACTCCAAGATCTCACTACAGTGGGGAAAGGACACAGTTCACCATGGTGGTCAAGTGGTTGTTTTTCCAGGGTCAGTTTTTGCTGTTCCAGGAGCTCGATGATATGAAGATTCAGCGTTTGATGATGTGGTAAGTCAATGTTTTGAAGCAGTCCCATATATATATATATATATATATATATATATATATATATATATATTGTCACAGATATGTTTTCTTTATACTTTCAGAAGTCATTTGAAAAAGATCTAGCATATCAAGATAGCATGTGCCTAAAGTTAGCAAATCACCTGTTAAGAATAATGACTCCATGCACAAGACAGAGTCCAAGGACACAGTGGCAGCAATTTAAACACTGAAGGTCATGCCACATCTGCCATATATGAGATAATGGTTCAGGGGTTAGCTGAATGTCCAGCTTCACCTGTATTTAGTGCTGGGTACCCAGTGCACGCTAGTTTAAAAAAGTTACACAGGAGTTACCCCTGCAGATGAAATCTGTGAAACCATTGTCACAGAGGTACAAACACCTACCATAGGGTAGACACAGACAACTTACTGGTTATGGACATCAGCTGGGTTTAAAGACACTGTGTTTCTGCAGTATTATTATTTTTTTTTATTTATTTAACATTTGTTGACCGGGCTAGTCTAGCTGGATATATGTCCATTTTCAGTAGAGGCCCGGGGAGAAAAGCTCCAAAAGAACAAATAATTTAAACAAATTACAGTTACAAGGCATTTAGGTTTGTTAACAGATACATTATAGAGTAGATAAGCTAACAACACAGATAAAATACCACTTCCCTTATTTACTGGATTGAAAAGAAATATATATATATATATATATATTTTTTTTTTTTTAAAGAGTAGCAAGTAATAAGAGGGAAAAATTATAGAATAGGTCTAGATAAGGAGTGGAAGGAGACTAGTAAAGGAGGAGAATATATAGAGGAAAAGGAGAGAGAAATAAAGTGCGGAAAGCTTTCAGAAGAGCAGAAAGCAGGTGGAAATCTAATAAGTTCACTTATGTTGTGCTGATGAGGTCATAAGAAGGTTGAAACATGCATGTCTACAGCTAGTGGGATTTGGCTTTATTGGACTGAATGGATCCATAAAGATCTAAAAAGGAAAAAAAGTAAAGTGTCATGGACATTCAGAATCCATATAGCTTCTTAAGGGGTCATTTGCATATATTCCATGGGTGTCTGTTATAGGAGGCTTAAGGTATCACACAGTGAAACTGTAGTTTTTACTAAATAGTTTGTCTGTGTGACATTTTTACTCTATAATTTTTATGTTTAATACAAGGTAGATGAACCAGTGCCTATAACATAAAAGGTCAAAGAAAGTAAACTGCATATACTTTTTTCAGTGGACAAGCCCTCCTTCACCACCCATATGCAGGGCAATATCTCCACCCATGAACTTATATATAACATTTACACAGTTGCAGATACGAAAACAAGGGTGAAAGCTCTAAAACAATGAAATCACTGCTCGTGCAAACATAGAAATTGCACCGGCAGTGATTTCCCATAAGAAACGTTAAGTGCCATTGTGTTCATCGGCACAATTGACTGATAGTAATTCTTATTAATTTACCATAGCATCTATAAGTTTGTGAGGCACAAGACAAAAAATGTCAGGCACAGTGATACATATCCTGTAAAAAATCAGGTAAGCAAATCTTGGTTCAAGATTTAAAGAAAAACTGAAACTACTACATTCACATCACTAATTTCATTCTACCAAATTTATTTTCTATCAAACGGCCTTATAAATAAAATAACCATGTCTAGTAAATTGATGTTTCCCATACATACATCATATATATATATATATATATATATATATATATATATATATATATATATATATATACACATCTACTTCAGCAGATCAAACCTTTACAAGTTCGAAAGACATATGGCTGAGACCATATGTTCGAACGCATAAAAGTTTGAACACTGAAATAAAAACACATAGAAAAACCCACAAAACTAAACATCTATAGTGGGGGGGGGGCTACGCCTCCTGCACCCCCCACACCCCCCTTACTTAAATATACCAACTCCGAGATCGCACTACATTGCAGAAATGGGAGATCTCCATTCAGTCCGATCAAACTTTTACAAGTTTGAACATATAGTCTCGGCCATATGTGGTTCGAACTTGTAAACGTTCGATCCACTCGACCAGTAATCAAGGAGTCTCAATCCTCACCACTAGCACCAGTGAGAGACGTTCATTGGGATGATGACAGATACACACACTGTATTTCCAGATGCAGCTTTCTGCATCAAGTGCAATTTCCCTTAAGAGCACACAGAGACCACAGTCAGTCTGGGTCTCATTTCTCCCTCTTTCCCCAGATGCCCATTAACTCTCCCCACTGTTACAACTATAGAGTTGAGATCTCAGCTGAGTAGCCAAGCCAAGACCTCCAG
Organism: Protopterus annectens; assembly: GCF_019279795.1. NCBI lineage: Eukaryota > Metazoa > Chordata > Ceratodontiformes > Protopteridae > Protopterus > Protopterus annectens. Next base: position 1,664,660,065 of record NC_056726.1, on the reverse strand, counting down.
CATCCTCTCTGTCCAACCAGTGCAACCAGCCTGCCCAAGTAGCTGACCCACACACTCTTTGAGGTTTGGGTTATACACACACACACACACACACACACACACACACACACACACACACACACACACACACACACACACACACACACAACACACACACCCCTGGGAAAGTCTGGCACTGATTTATTAACTATTTCCCCTTTTGCCCAGAATATAAGCCACCAGCCAGCTCCTTATCAGTTACTTTAAGGCCCTTAACAAAGGGTGTCCAATCTTACTGTGTAATGTTACTATTAATACAAATGGCAGTTTGACCAAGAGCAAGGCTATTAGGAGTGGCCCACAGTGTCATCACATAAATATGCAAGTCCTCTCAGAACTTAAATATCTCTGTACAGATCAGCCACACTGAAATGTTTAAATATATTTAATAATTAATAATAAATAATAAAAGAACAATATGGTGTTTACCTTACAGACACAAGGTGCAGGGTTTGATTTTTACATTGGGTAATTGGCTAGGCTTAAAATGGCCCAAAAGGGCAGTTAACTTAGTACCAGTCTATGATCCTATCTATGAACCATTGAAGACAATACTAAATACATATTTACAGTGTCATCAGAGTTCAAAATCACAGGAAATATTTAAAACAACATTGCAGGACAGTCTCAAATAAATGAAGAAAAATATCTAAACTAAGCTTTGCTATATTCCTGACTATATCTTGGAGAGTTACTATTCCCTAGCAACTTACAGAGCAAGGCAGATGTAGTGAATGGATCATCTCTAGTTGCTGTTGTCAGGTCAAAGATAGAATACAGAATGTTGTGTCTCTCTCAGAGAGTTTTCATATTAATACCTCAAACATTACTGCTGGACTAGCTTGCAGAATGATAGAATTTCTTGTCATCTGACTTCTAGTCCACAGGCCCAAAACAACCATTGATAGCAGCTGGTAGAATTTAGCATCTACCTGTAAAAAATATATAGGCAGGGGCTTTTCATCAGATCACTGGAAAATGCTGGAAGTCATAAAACAATAAAACACTTCCAAGAAAATACAGAAAGCATCTTAGCACACACTCTGTGTCTCCGGCCTAGCCTATAAAGTAATTTAGTTTCAGCTATTTTTCTAAAATGTACTAGACTGAGGTTAACCTCCTGTATCCCAGTTTACACTTTTAAAATGATACATATAAACAGTTACAATAGTGCATGTGCATTTCCGTTCTTTTCCATTAGGGTAAACTATGGATACATTTCAAGCACTTTGCAAAAACCTTTTCAACACACACTTCTGTACCAGCAGTTTTACATACACATGCCATGCAGTTCTAATACATTTGCAACACAAGCATGTTATATAGATCATGTTGATATTCACAGATGACATATAATTATTTACAAAATTCCAGATGGCTGTGCTGGCAGTATCTCCCTTTGTCATATATATATATATATATATATATATATATATATTAGATACAGATATATAGATATATAGTGCAAGGCTATTAAACTACTTTCCTACTTCTATACCTTAGAAACAGCCCCCTCCCCCTTTTTTTTCCTTTTCCTTTCAGGCTGTTAGGTTCTAAGTTAATTTATATCTGGCCCACCTACAGCCGCCATTTTTAAAATCTTAGATTCTCCTCTTGCTGAGGCTTTACCAGCATCATGCTCCCATGTAAATGGCCTCTGTTAAACCAAGAACTTGTGTATATATTGCTTTGTTCTCATTTAGTAAGACTGATAAGGTTACAATATCTACTTTACCTGAAGAAGTACATGCTTTTACTGTAAATATTATCCATGCTGTACTGTGTCTGCCTACCCCTCAATAGAGTATGCTGTATCTGCATTCTGTACGCTACAAACATTTAGCTGCTGGATATTTACCTTGGATATTATCGCACTGATTTATTTTCTGAAATGTTTCTTAGCAAACTAATTTGTGTACATGTCCTTCTTATACTGTGGATAGTCTTACTATAGATCTCTTGAGTTAATAGTGTTTTATCTTATTCACATGTATGACCTGCAGAAATGATTCTTAGGTATCCTGAACGCATTTGTGTTTCAGTAAAAGTGCTTCCTTTCTCTGTTATTTCCATATGTTGGACAGCGCAGTGGTGCAGCGGTTGCATTGTCACCTCACAGCAAGAGGTTCTCCAGTTCAATTCTAGCCTGGTGTGTCTTTTGTGTGGAGTCGGCATGCCCTCCCTGCATCTGTGTGGGTTTCCTCCAGATGCTGAGGTTTCCTCTCACATTACAAAGACATGAGTCTGGAGTGTTTCTCCCCATGCCTCCTCTGAAAATTGCCTTTGTTCCAAGTTGGACTTTCCTGATAAACAAATAATAAATAAATACTACTTTTAGTCTAACTTTGCTGCAATAGACTTTACAGTGCACCAAATAGTTTAGTAGTAGTGCAGCCACAATAATAGTGTTTTGTACAATTACTGCCCTTAGTGTTTTTGGTTGCTGAATTAATCCTTACATAATTTCAAAATATGTTATGTAATACTGACCTTAGAGTTTTTGGTTGCTGAGCTAATCCTGATAGGGTTTCAAATGCTTCTGTGTGATATTACCCTTAGTGTATTTGATTGATGAGCTAATCCTGATAGTATTTCAAAAGGTTAAATACAATTTAGCTGCTTTTTGTTTGCTGCTGATATACTATGTATCGAGCAGCTCTCCAGATACATTTACTATATGCCTAAGATTTAACATTATATATAATAGCAGGGATATAATGCTGTTTTTATTTAATGTTATGTTTTCTGTCATACTGTTGATTTTATCTGCCATTTTGTTTTGTTTTTGCTTAATATTATATCTTATCTCCATGTCTTTTACTAGTTCCCCTTTCTATCTTTGATCTGTGATGCTTACTCTTACTGAGCATCATAATATCCAAGCAAACAAGCAACCAGGCAATATCAGCTGCAGTTCAGGTGACACAGAGCACCATAAAAGATCCAAACTAATGTATGTCTTATTCCACTGACTATTAACTATTTGGCCACCTGGATATTATATTGGGAACATGCCACTAGGGAATCTCTGATACCTCCAACTCTTTACTTTGTCCTGCCCCCTACCTATACCCTCTTGCAAAGTGCCAGTATCTCATAAAGCAGACATTTTCCCTTCCAACCAGTACTTTATAGTAAAGAATTATGGACTTAATTAAAATAATGTTGTTGGTTCATGGAACAATAGCTCTGTACATTATTAGCTTTGTGCTTTATTTTTTTTTTTCCTTTCCCTCCCAATGTATGATTTAGTGAATATAATTTCCCACAAATAATCTCAGTATTTCTTCAAAGTCTCCTGCCTGTGTTCTCTTTATATTTACCGGTTACTGTTATTATAGTAAATTGTTAAATAATTTCCACCCACCTTACTATCTCACACTTGAAGATAGCTTTTTTGTCCTCATCCTCCATCTGAAGGTGGGTGCAACCCCCAGGGTTTGCCCTCCACTTCACTCCAGGCTTACTCCACTACCCTATACTACCCTACTCCCATTCCTACCCACCCCCTCTTCCAGTAGATTTATACCTCCTGTAGCCCCTCTCCATAATCACAATCAACCACTAATCACCCTCACAGCAGTAAAATTATCATCCTCTGTTCCCTACCCCTATTTCCTAACCATACTAGAACCCTCAACCACTTATCTACTCACTGAGTAGCACTTAACTAACTTAACTTGTACCTCTTATCTCGATATCTCTTCACTACATCTCAATATCTCTTCACTACCTAATATGACCTAAACCATACAGCTCATTATCCTCTTAAGTACCCTTACTGCACCTCTGCTCATATTAACCCAAGCTACCACCCCCCACACCTTCTTAGACTTATCATCTTCAAACATATGACCCTAACATACTATCACAAACTAACAAATACAGTTTCTCTAGCATCTTGTCCACCTTATTCAAATATTGTGACATATATCTAACTAAACTAAAACTCTCCCCTACTAATACCAACTTAAGATATCTCCAATTACTCTACCTACATCCCCTTCAAAGACCCATCACCTGCTAACAGTTATACATCATCTCCTAGTACTATCTCAAAGAGAAGATATTCATCCCAATCCAGGCCCCAACACCTTGCCATCATCCATTCAACCTTCCAGCAATCAAAACCGATGTATAATTATAATAAATGCACAGTATCTGTAATAACATTACTGAATTCCAAGCCTGGCTGTCTCATTATACACCAGACATCACAGCAATAACAGAAACTTGGTTAAAACCACATATCTCAGAAACTGAAGTTATCCCATGAGGATACAGTATTCTTAGAAATGATAGACTTGACAAAAAGGCAGGGGTGTAGCATTAATCTATTATGAGTCCTTAACAATTACAGTCTTTCCCAAACCAGTCCCTACCTTTGGCAACATTGAATTATTACTTACATCCCTACACATTAACAGCAATAAACAATTTTGTATTACAGCATTGTATATTCCCCCAGGCCACGATATCCCTATTTTGGAAGACTTCCTATCCTGGACAAACCACAATATATCCAATAAAACTATCATTCTTGATGACACAAGTATTAATTGGCAAAACTTAATCTCCATCTCATGTCTGAATAGTATAAACTTGCACAGGTTTACACAGCTCATCACAGGCCCTACATATACTCTATATAACTAACCACATTCAACCTTAGACCTGTTCATTGTATCTCACCCCCATAAATACTCCAGCACTGGAACCTTCTTTAACACCTTAACTAACCACTTACCAGCCTTCACCCATAGAACACATATTCAAATAAACAAAAAACTCTCATATAAACCTTGACCACTTCAGCTAAAATGTATGCTAAAATGTATTCATAAATACCCTTAAAGCTAAGAATTGGACTCCAGTAAAAATATTTCCTCTGGAAGAGGCTGTAAATTATTTCAACAAAGTCTTTCTCTATACACTTAATATCCTAGCCCCCATTCACACCAAAATAACAAAACTTAACCATGCACCCTGGATAACAAAACATACTAAACAAGCTGTTCTTTCCAGAGAATGAACCTAGAACGAATGGTGGAAAAAATAGAAACCCACAAAATTAAATTAACTGCAATCAACTTTGTAAAAAAGCCAAACAAATTACTCATACATGACATGAAAAAATATTTCTCTAGACAATTATCCAACCAAATAAAACAACCCAAAAAAGTAATGGAAAACTGCTTCCACCCTCCTTAATCCTGGAACCTTGCAGAACCCAACACCTTCTCCTGACAAAGACCCATAAAAGATTGCCCATATGTTTAACTAACACTTTATCAATACCATTCTAAAACTTGTCAATGACTCATCTCCAAAAACAAACCTTAACTCTAATAATCTAGTGGACACTCCAAATCTCACTCAAGAAAACCCCTGCTCTCTTTCTCCCCCCACCAGTGATGCCTCTAATAATATCCCATTAACTCCTACATTCTCTATACAGCTGGTTCCCACCTCCCTAGTTTATAAACTTCTAAACAAACTAAGACCATGCTCTCTCTCCACTGATAATCTTCCATCTGAATATCTAAAACTTGCAGGTGATGCAATAGCCTATTCTGTTAGTATTCTAATTAACCGATCCAGAATCTAATATTCCCCAACTTTGGAAAAAATCCATTATCACTCCGTTACGTAAAGGTTGTAATACCAATGATTTTTCAAACTATTGCCCTATCTCTATACTCTCACCACTATCTAAAATGCCAGAAAAGTGTATATATGTACAACTTCTAAAGCATTTCTTTGACAATTAATTCCTTGCATCCACCCAATATTTATTTCATCCTGCACTTAGCACTACCACAGCCCTACCCTCATTCATTGGTATTGTGAACAAAGGTCTTGATGCTGGTCTACTAACAACAGTAATCTTATTAGATCTATCCAAGGCTTTTGACACAGTATCACACACTAAACTGTTGCAACAAGAAAAACTAGGATGCTCCCTAAATTCCCTACCATGGTTTTCCAGCTACTTAAACAACAGAAAACAATCTGTCAAATGGCAAAATAAACAAACTGAATATCAGGTCAGTAACTCAGGAGTTTCCCAAAGATCAATTCTGGGGCCTCTGCTTTCTAATATTTTCATGAATTATCTTTGCAAAGCATTCTAACAAAGTATACTTGTCCAATATGCCAACAATTCCATTATCATCTCCTCTTCTAGCAACTTCTCCGATCTCCTTAGGATAATACAAAATGCCTTTACTTCTATAGAACACTGGCTAAATGATGCACAACTATTGCTGAACGCCAAAAAATCTAAGCTCTTACTATTCTCAACAAAGCCACCAACTTTGGATTTTTAAAATTAACTCACAAAATAACACAGAACTCCAACTAGTAAAGACAGCAAAATTATTGAGGATAACTATTGATGATAAATTCACCGAGCAACATTTTCTCAGTACAATAAAAAAAAAAAAAAAAAAAAAAAAAAACACTTCAAACTTGGCAAACTTAACAGGTTTAAACTTTATTTGGATAAGTCAGCCAAAATAAAACTTGGAAACGCTCTACTTCTACATTCCCTCCTCTATAGAAGTCTCATTTTTATCAACCTTCACACATCTCCTAGCAATAAATTGCAATCATGGTACTATTAAATAGTGAAATTTGCCTCTGGGATGCCAAACCGCATACACCTTTGCCAGGCCATTTCAGAATTAAATTGGCTTGAATTCCACCATTACCTATATTATACTGAACTTACTCTTGTCCTCAATATAAACCCAACACCTGCCCTGCGCTTCATACTATCCTACACCTGTATAGCCCAACCCAGAGTCTTTGATCTACCAACAAACAGCGTTTTATGTATAACCAAGCCCCAAAAGGAGCTGGTTAAAGCCTATAATCCTATAACATTGCCAGATTAGGGAATATCCTGCCTTCCTCTATTACTCAAGCAGACTCATTAAAAACGTTCAAATCAATACAATGCTGCTCTGTCAATAATACCTGTTCCTCTGCACAAAAGTCTAAACCACGGTAAACAAATTCTCCATTATGTAACTCCTCTCAGCCTTCCTAAGAACTTTTCTTACTATATCTGCTAACATATTATAGCTCTCTTTCTATTCCTAGGCAATGTCTAGAACTACCTAAGTATTTGACAACTGTTTACATGCAGCAAACTACAATCTTTATTTAAGGCTGTTTATTCTTAAAGTTCTGTATGTTATATAGTAATAGCCAATGTAATTTTTACAATGCCTATGTTCATTGTCTATTTTATCTTTAAAGTTCTCTGCATAAAATTTTTGTGAAGCTTTTCTCTTCAGGCCTCCACTGAAAATGGGATTCTGACACAGTTGTCTTTCCCACTCGACAAATGGTCAGTAAATGAAAGAAAAAAATATATATATATATACATATATATGTATACACACACACACACACACACACACACACACATATATATATATTTATATTTATATATATATATATATATATATATATATATATATATATATATATATATATATATATATATATATATATAGATATAGATATGTGTGTGTGTGTGTGTGTTTATATATGTATTAGTTTAGTGCAATATTTGTATATAAGATTTAAGTATATGAGTTTAAAACAGTATCCGTTTGAGCTTAGTACTATCTGTATATACATCTTGCCTTTATTCCCAGCCTCTAGCTAGATATTGGTATATCTGTTCATTACTATGTTTCATATTGTATGTATAGCTAATGTTTGCTGCGGTATGTATTATTTGCTATTGTATGTATACTCAATTGTTCTTCATGTACTCTGCTGCTCATTTATTGTTCTGTTGAACTTTTCTCCCTGGGCCTCCACTGAACAGGGACCCGTGTCCAGTTGGAATTTCCTGGTAAACAAATGTAAATAAATAAATAAATAAATAAATAATATATATATATGTGTATATACAGAGAGGGAGGTGGGCAAGCCAGAGTGCGTCCGAGTCACAGTTGAAGTTTTTTTTTTTTTTTTGAATAATTGCTGACTGTTGATCTGTTTATTCAGACCAGACCTGCCAGCTCAGAATGCTTTATATTAGGTCCGCTCTGCTTATCTAAGCATTGTGGCTGGTTGGAATACAAGAGCAGGAGATGACGCATGTTACAGTGTTGAAAAGGGAGAAGATTTAAACATTTTTCATGGGATAGTATTATTGCAAGACATTGTAGATGGATAATTCTTTTTTTAAAAATATTTGCAGTTCATTTTTAGGATGAGGCTGCCTCATTTCCTTTACTCCAGAGTGCTTGCATGCTTCCAAGGAGGGAGAGGAGCCTATTTCAGAGAGAAAAAGAGTTCAAGACAGCTTGCGAAACACTACCAATGCTAAGGAAAGAATGGGCATAATTCTTTTTTGTGTGTTTGTTTTTACTAAACTAAGCCCCAGCCTTTCAATTGTCCCTGACTTTAGCTCAGTGTTGTAAATCTCTGACACATGCTTAGTCTATGTTTGGAGATGGGTGTATTACTGTAGTAATCGCTTCTTTTTTTCCTTTACTTTTCTTACCATCAAGCATCAGAGATGTGCACAGAAATGGGTTGCTTGTTTGGGAAGGGACATGGAGGCATCTTGTACTTTAAAGTGCAAGATTATCATATAATTACTGCTAGCAAAAACTGTTATGACTTGTTGGGGGCAGTCTACATGTTCACAAGTCATAAGCTGAAACAGCAAAATATTACTGTAGTTCTTACAGTTTTCATTCTTTTTCTCAGTGAGAAATTAGTGTACAGAAAGAGGTTATCTTTTGGGGGCATAAATGCATGATGCAGTTGTGCTTGATATGATTTGCTGGAGAGCAGTATCTATAAAAGAGCAAAGTATACCATTATTAGTCTATTTTGTAGCAACTTCACAGTCATAAGTGGTGTACCATGTGAGAAAGGATACAGTCTACTGGGATAGTGTGTTTGTTTTGCACTCAAATATTTAGATTTTTACGAATACCATTTATTTTTTACTATTAATGTGGGCTGCCTTAAGGTAACTGAAATATTGCTTCTTACATAAACCTAAGAAAATCTAGCATTTCACAAAGCTGCTCCATTTAGGTACTGTTTTTACCATGGGGCTGTTTGACCATTTCTTAGAAAGTGTGATGAAGCTACAGTGCATTCAATCTTTAGACTACAAGGCGAAAGAGTAAATTTCTTTCTACTAGCCAGGGCAACATTCTTGTTCCTGCACATAAAGTGCTGCATTTGCTTATTATTTTTTTCATATTTTTCTTTGTCAGCTTGAGCATGGTGAAGAGGGTTGCTAGGTGTAAGCTGTTAGGAAGTGTGATCAGCATACTGTCAGCATTCATTCATTTCAATGAATGCAGGCAATGTCAAAGTCTGTTTGGCTGTAAATATAGTTATCTAATTAAATAATTTGATATAAACTTCCAGTCATAGCTATCTTCAAAAATCTTGGGCTTGATAACCTCACCTTTACATACCTATCATATACATATATATATATATATATATATATATATATATATATATATATATATATATATATATATATATATATATGTATGTATTGGTTCATAGGTTCATAGGTGTGTACTAGGCTAATGGCCCTGAAGCCTTTACAAACCTAGCCCATAGGATTACACTGGCATCATTCCACCTGACCTTAGTTCCCAGTGCTTCTGTCGAGTAGAGCCACTGGAGTGATCCCCAGGGTGAATTTTCTATTTCCCATCCACTCATCAAGATTTTTCTTGAAGAGGGCTAGTGAGGTCCTCTGTTTTGTATTTATGGGAAATCTATTTCACAGCATGTGCAGTCTCAGGGTTATGAACCTGTCCCTCCAGCTTGTTCTGTTGATTGTGGTAATTAGGTTGAGGTCTCTGGAGAATGTGATGTGGAGGGAATGGGATTTCTTTAGATGTAGCATTTCTAACAGAGCTGGGTCAGACATGGACTTGTAAGTCAAGTAGAGCTCGCCTCTAAGTAAGCGATATGAGACAGAGAATAGTTGGAGTTTTTTTAGTCTGTCCATATAGGACAAGTGTTTAAGGCCTAGGATCCTCTCTGTGAGATACTTTTGTGGCCTCTCCAGTTGCAGCTGTCTAGTGAGGTACATGCCAAATGGGGCACTGCACTCGATGATTGGCCTAATGAGAGAAGAGTAGAGGGAGACAATGACCTCTTTCTTCCTGGATGCAAAACCCTAAGTAATGAGATGTGCCACATAGAAGGACTTTCTGACCACAGTGGAAATGTGGTGGTCAAAAGAGAGGTTGCTGTCAACCTGTCTTCCCAGATCTCTTACAACACCTTCTGTGTTCAGTGGACTAACATTGATGTGGTAATGCATGGGAACCAGGATTTTCCCAAAAGGGATGACGACACATTTTTTGGCATTAAGCTTAAGGCCATGGTTCTGACACCAGTCGTTGGTCTCAGTGAGGCCTTTCTGTAGGATGTCAACATCACTTAGGGAGTTAGTAATAGTTCCCAACTTGCAATCATCTGTGCACTTTATCAGCCAGAGTCCGTTTGTGTTGGCCTGGACTTCAGAGAAGTAGATACCAAACAGGAGAGGACCCAGGACCGAACCCTGTAGGACTCCACTCATGACAGGTCAGCAGTATGATTTAGAGTCAGCTACTTTCACACTGTGGGTTCTATCTGTGAGCCAGTTTGCAACCGACCTAGTGATATAGGGGTTGATGCCTAGCTTAGTGAGTTTTTCTATGATTCCTGAGTGGGGAATGGTATCAAAGGCCTTGGCCAGATCAAGGTAGGCTGTATGAACCACCTTGTCTTCAACCACAGTTCTGATTACAGACTCAAAGAAGTCGACGAGTTTGAGCAGGCATGATCTACCCTTCACAAAAACCAAACTGTGTGGGATCCAGAGTTTGGAGATTCCCTATATCCTTGTTTATTAGGTCCATGATGATGCATTCCATAACTTTGTATATCAAACTCATCAGGCTAATGGGGTGATAGTTCCCAGGGTCTGTAGTCACTCCTCCTTTGTGGAGAGGGATGACTGTAGCAGTGCGCCACTCGGGAGGGACAAAGCATGTGGTGAGACTGTGACTGAAGAGAGCATACAGGTGTGGTGCCATTTCACTCTGTAGTTTATGTAAAACACAGCCATGGATATTATCAGGTCCCATAGAATCTGTATTCTTGGCCTAGGACAGTGCTGTTTTAACCTGTGCAGCAGTAATACTGGGTGTCTGGCAAAATACTGGTATTGTGATTGGTTCTCTGGTGGGGGAAGAGGGATAAAGTTGGCAATGAATCTGTCAGCCTGTATATTGTCTATTTGCTCGGAATAGCAGATACCATTGTGCAGAAGCGCAGAGCAAATCTGGGTATTGCCGTATATTGTGTGTGTGTGTGTATATATATATATATATATATATATATATATATATATATATATATATATATATATATATATATATATATATATATATATATATATATATATATATATATATATATATATATATATATATATATATATGATTGCCCATCTATATATACAGATATACATATGTGTATCCATCCATCCATCCATCCATCCATCCATTCATCCATCCACAACTCCTTTTTCCCATCTTTGCACATGGGGTTAGGGCATCACTTCAACAGTGACAATCATCTAGAGCCAAGGTTCACACCTCCAGGTGGTTATCCCTGCCATGCCACTCTCCCCCACTTTTCTTCAGTCTCCTAGCTTGGATTCGCCTCCTCGCGGTAGTGCTGCTTGTTTCACCCCTGGCTCACCTATCCTGAGGGTCCATCAGTACCTCCCAAACTACACGGACTCCTCGCTCAAAGCCAAGTTCAGCCCACCTGGATTCCTATCCTGCTAACCAGTTCGGGCTTATCCGAAATGAACCCACAGTGTGGAATCCCTCACCTTTTGTTCTCAATAAATCTCACCTATCCTGTGGGTCCATCAGTACCTCCCAAATTACACGGACTCCTCGCTCAAAGCCAAGTTCGGCCCACCTGGATTCTTATCCTGCTATCCAGTTCAGGCTTATCCGAAAGGAACCCACAGTGTGGAATCCCTCACCTTTTGCTCTCAATAAATGTATGTAACTTTAAAACCAAAAACAAAGTCAATTTACCATAACATCCTTATATGCTAGCCTGTCCCCCAGTGTGTGTCTCAGCAGCCTACTGCATACCTCAAAGATCCCATTCTAACTCACTACCGCTAATCTCCCATTCCATTCCTTTATCCCTCTAAAGACTTACCCTGGTACTCACTGTTACCTCTACCTATTTCCTACCTCTGTCTCTAGCTCCATTTCTATCTCCCCTTAGTCTCTCTGCCTGCCTATTTCCTCCACTCACCACTAGGTGGCAGCACCTTCCCACTTGTTGCATACTCCTACCCTACTTTATAATAACTTTTGCTGCCCTCCCGTCTTTTTGTGCTTTCTTCTAACACCTACTTCTTTCTCCCACATATTTACTACAGCCTACTATCCCATAACTTTTCTCCTCTCCCCCTCCACTAACCCTCTCCCCCAGAATGACTCTGTTTCTTCTACCACTCCTACCCAGCTCTTATTGCACCTTCTCTTACTTACCTCAGTTCCTTCCTGCAGTGGCTGATACTTTTTCCAGCACAGATCTTCTGCTCTGTTGCTCTATCCAGCTCCGTTCGCCCTGCGGGCAAACTCCGCTCCCCTACCCTGCCCCCAATTCCCACCCGCCCCAAGTGGTCCTACATTTATTGTCATCCCTTACTCCCTCCCCATTTTCAATGCCAAATCCCACAACAGTATAACTCCTCCCTCTCCACCAATTACACCTGTCCTTATACTCCTTCCCCATTACATCACCTCAGATTCCTTCCATCAAACCTCCATTACCTCTATCTCCTAAAAACAAACTTCAACCACAAATGCCCTCTTTTTATTCCTCAACTCTCACCCCCATAACACTTCTTCTCTTCATTCTATTTCCTCTATACCATGCCATCTCTTATACAACCCTACATATACATCCTCCACCTTCAACTCCAAACCCCAACCATTCAAATCACTTCCACAACATCTCTGCCTCTCTTACAACATTTCACCCCACCTCTCTATTCTCTATAAAACTCTTCCATATTCCCTCTAATTTCTACAAACCTAAACCCACATCCCTCCATCCTTGCCTAACCAAACAAAATCCAACAAAACTAATACATCTTCTTACATACCTCTTCTTAGCAGGCAACATTCATCCTAACCCTGGACCAAACACATCTCCAACTTATAACCACAACTCCAATAACAAACCTACAAACAAAGACCTCAAATTCCTCACTATCAACGCCCAAAGCTTAACTAATAAAATTACCCTATTTCATGCCTGGGTCAACCATAACTCACCTGACATAGTAGCCATCTCTGAAACATGGCTCAAACCACACATAACTGACTCAGAACCCCCCCCCCCCCGGATTTCAATGCATCCGATCTCACCGCCTAAATAAAAGAGGTGGTGGAGTTGCTCTACTTTACTCTAATCACCTATCTATCACACCTTTCCAAAATCTTATTCCTTACTTTCATAATGCTGAAGTAGTAATTGGCATGCTAAAATTAAATAACCACAAAAGTATCTGCATCTTCTCCCTCTATATTCCCCCCGGCAATAACACCAATACCTTAGAAGACTTCATCTCCTGGACTTCCACAAATATAAAGCAAGAAACATACATACTGGGAGACGTAAATATTGACTGGCAAAAAATCATAGTCCCCAATCCCTCCCTGTCTATTTTACTCAACTTATTCACACCATCACTAGACCCAACAAAACTAACCGCCCCAGCTCCATCCTAGACTGGATACTAGTGTCTCACCCAAATAGAACCACTACATCAGGTGTCACTCCCGACCCATTAGGTGAACACCTCCCAGCATTCACCCACAGAGCCACCTCCTCCTCCCCATACTCCCACCACCTCCTTCATACCCGTAACCTAACTAACTTTAACCCCTCCACCTTCACTACCTCCCTTAAGCTCATTAACTGGAACCCTCTAAAAACACTGCCTCTTAACAAAGCCGTAGATTTCTTCAACTCTACATTCCTTTACATCTTAAACTCCCTAGCTCCAACTCAAACAAAAAGGGTTAAAGCCAAAACAGCACCCTGGCTCACTAAAGCTACCAAAACAATTATGCAACAAAGAGACAAATGTTGGAAAAGCTACCACCATCATAAACAACCTGAACTGTTACTAAAATATAAACAACTTCAAAACTCTGCCAAAAAACAAGTCATTAAAGACATAAAATCATACTACAACCACCTACAAATAAACCACACAAAAAACCCCAAACAATTCTGGAACTCTATAAATACCCTCCTCAAGTCAGGTACCACAAAAAAACCCTTGTCCCGGCACTAGTAAAACTGACCAAGAAATTGCCAGTCTATTCAATATCTTCTTCACCTCCTCCATTGCTGAGCTGACCAAAACATTCCCAAATAACACCACCCTACCAACCTCCTCCCAAGCTTGCACCTCATCCCCCCTCTACCCCTAACTTTGAACTTAAACCAATATCCACCAACCTCATAAAGAAATTTCTATATAGACTAAAACCTTGCACCAATGCTCCACACAACATTCCCTCCTCCTTCTTAAAAATTGCCTCTGACAGTGTTGCTCTCCCTATCAGCATCCTGATCAATAGATCACTTCTTGAATCATATGTACCAAAACTATGGCATTCTGCCTTTATCCTTCCTCTCCACAAAGGTGGAAAAAACTCCAACTTCTCTAACTTCCTCCCCATTGCCATCCTCTCTCCCATCTCTAAACTTCTCGAAAAATGCATTCACATACAACTCATGCCATTCCTAACCGAACATCAACTTCTATCTCCTACCCAACACGGCTTCCGCTCAGGACACAATACCAACACAGCCCTCCTCTCCTTCCTACACTCTATCAATTCAGCCCGAGAATCTGATCACTTAGTTTCATCCGTTCTATTAGATTTATCTAAAGCCTTTGATACCATCTCTCATACCCATCTACTTAACCATCTTTCTAACCTAAACATCTCCACAAAACCTCTTTCCTGGTTCTCCAGCTACCTTTCTGACAGGTCCCAAGCAGTGAAATGGGGCCAATCCTCCTCCTCCTTCCTTCCAACACCCACAGGAGTTCCCCAAGGTTCCATTCTTGGCCCTCTGCTATTTAACATTTTTATTAATGATTTTCACAAAGCCATTCCAAACACCAAAAGTGTCCAATATGCAGATGACTCCACTCTCATCTGCCATGCCTCCAACCAAACTGAACTCAAATCTCTAACTCAATCCGCCTTCTCATCCACTGAAAAATGGATGCACCAAAGCCACCTCTCACTAAATGCTAACAAAACAAAAATTCTCCTTTTCACTCCCTCCAAATCTACCCACATTGACAAACACTCATTTCAAATTACCAGCCTCAACAACTCTGTCATTGATATTGTTCCCTCCGCCAAACTGTTGGGGGTCACCATTGATGAACACCTAAAACTGAATACCCATATCCAACTCAACATCAAGAAAACCCACATAAAACGCAGCCTTATATACAGAAATAATCACTTCCTCTCTCCCTCTACTAGACTGACCCTGGCCACAACTTATCTTCTCCCATCTCTCCTTTATGGCACTCCTCTGCTTAATAATCTATCTTCCACCCTTACCTCCAAGCTATAAGTATGCTACAACAAAATCTCCAGGTTTGCAACAAGCGCAAAAGCCTCCTCCCACCACTGCTCCTCCCTACTAACCATAAACTGGCTTGAACTCCCCAATCAACTAGACTTCCTTCAAATTGTCTTAGCACACAAATTACTTTTTCAACCCAACAGCTGCCCAGCTTTATCCAATATCCTCCAACCTTACAGCCCCCCAAGACCCCTTAGATCCACTCACCAAAACCTCATTACCGTCCACAAACCAAAGCATCCTGCTGGTCAGCTTCTACTATCCTCCATCCTAGCTAAAAAATGGAATGCCCTGCCCTCCACCCTGAGAACTTGTAACAACCTAAATACCTTCAAAAGCCTACTTCACTCCTACCTGCTTCTTCACAGAAAATGCAACTGCACTCCACACCTCATACCTCCCAAACTCCCCCCTTCCTTCTCTCCTGGCTAAACTCATTACCTTTCAAACTACTGACTTATACTCCAACTATAACTCATAAGCTTCTACTCCCAGCATATCACTCTTTCACTCTAATTCCAGTCCTTTCATAGCTACTTAATCTTCTTAACTACCAAGTATTAGACTCCTCCTCTATCCACTTCCCTTCCTAATAAAAACTTGTTTACAACTCCATACTGAATGCTTGTAAAAGAATCTTTCATATCATATCTCAATTTGATACACAACTTAGCAATGAAAAATATTTTCTATATGTTTATGCAACTTGTTTTGCAGTGTAAAAGAATTTCTTTCATGTGATATTTCAATATGATATGTAACTTATCAATGTGAAGAATTTCTATATGTTTATGTAACTTGCAAATCTTCACAACTTAACAATGTAAAAACTATTATGTAACTAGTTATGTGGAGCTTTTCTCCCTGGGCCTCCACTGAAAATGGGCTCTCAAGCCCAGTGGACCTCCCCGGTCACCAAACTGAAATAAATAAATAAATAAATAAATAAATAAATAGTCATTTTTCCACTCCAAACACTCATACCTATGGCCATTTTAGAGTGTCCAGCTATATAATGCACATTTTGCAATGTGGGATGACACCAGATCACCCAGATGAAACCCACATAAACTCAAAGAGGGCATGCATACTCCACACAGAAGGCATCTGAGCTAAGAATCAAACCAGCTAACCACTTGTTGTGAGGAGACAAGCTGCTGCAGCACTGTGCTACCCTTACATCCTTACACACACACACACACACACACACACACACACACACACACGCAAACACACACATTTATCTATATCTAGAGAGAGAGAGAGAGAGAGCTATAGATATATATATAATGTAAACACATGTATGCATACACACACACACACACACACACACACACACACATATATATATGTGTGTGTGTGTGTGTGTGTGTGTGTGTGTGTGTGTGTGTGTGTGTGTATATATATATATATATATATATATATATATATATATATATATATATATATATATAAGCACTAAAGAATCATGAAAGCCCAAAATCCTGAAGACCAAATCCTGACAGTTCAAACGCCTGAAAACATACAAGATACCAACATGTACTATATTCAGCACAAGTACATACAGAAACATATTACCCTTCAAATATATGGGGGGGGGCTGCGTCCTCCAGACCCCCTGCTACTTAAATATAACAACTCCAAGATTGCACTTAGTACGCTAAGTGCAATCTTGGAGTTGATATATTTAAGTAGCAGGGGGTGTGGGGGGCACAGCCCCCCACATAGGTGGTTTAGGGGGGCTTGCCCCCCTGCTTATACTTGAAGAAGCGTAATATGGTTTGTGTTTTATTTGTTTCTGTATGTACTTGTGCTGGAATATAGTACATGTTGGTATCCTGTGTGTTTTCAGGATTTTGAGTTTTCAGGATTTAGAACTTTCAGGACTTTGGTCTCAGGATTTTGGTCTTCAGGATTTTGGTCTTTCAGGATTCTGTAGCGAGGCACCTGCTCATTATATATAATAACTTTCACAATACCGAGGAAAGGACATATTCCCTAACCTCTGTTTAGTTAGCCATATTGTGTCAATTAAACAGATGTAATGCAAACTTTAAGTAAAATAAACCATATCTGTAAGTGCCATACACACACACACACACAAATATATATATATATATATATATATATATATATATATATATATATATATATATATATATATATATATATATATAAAAGAGAGAGAGAGGAAGACAGATATAGATGTTGATATATGGATCTATGCCAGATTATTGAAGTTCTGATACCTTGAAATTCATATCGGCAAGTCCATAATGACTGAAGTTTTGGAACTTTGAACAGTGTTGCAGTGGTAGCGTTGTCGCCTCACAGCAGTAGGTTCTCCAGTTCAATTATTGGCTGGGGTGCCTTCTGTGCACTGTCTGCATGTTCTCCCTGTGTTCATGTGGGTTTCCTCTGGGTGCTCTGGTTTCCTCCCATGTTACAAAGACATGCATCTGGAGCCTTTTTACCAAGGCCTCCGCTGAAAACTGGCTTTGTTCCAAGTCAGACTTTCCCTTTTAACAAATGATAAATAAAAATAAATAAAAAAAAAATAAAAACAGAAAAATTCTATTTTTAACGTTTTTGCAGGGGGCAAGCTCCTCATGCACCCCCCACTCCCTCTGCTAATTAAATATACCAACTCCGCACTACATTGTGGAAATGAGTAAAATACTCATTCTGCACTGTACCACAATCTCCATTCAAAACTTTTGAAGTTTCAAAACTTCCATCATATGGTCCCAACCATATGAATTTTGAAGTTCTGAAACTTTGATAATCTGATAGAGATCTATATATGTACACACCTTTCTTAAAATATAAGGCTGTTGTGATATAAAAAAAGAGACCACAATAAATCATTTCAAAACTTTTCCCACCTTCAATGTTACCTATAACCTGTACAATTCAATTGAAAAACAAACAAATCTGTTAGGGGAAAAAATATAAAAAATAAAAAAAACATACATTACACTAGTTGCATACGTGTGCACACCCTTAAACTAATACTTTGTTGAAGCACTGTTTGATTTAATTACAGCATTCATTCTTCTTGTGTAGAAGTCTATAAGCATGGTACATCTTGATTTGGCAATATTTTCCCTCTCTTCCTTGCAAAAGCACTCTAAATCTGTCAGATTGCAAGGGCATCTCTTGTACACAGCCCTCTTCAAGTCACCTCACACATTTTCTATTGGATTTCGTTCTGGGCTCTGGCTGGGCCATTCCAAAACTTTAATTTTCTTCTGGTGAAGCCATTATTTTGTTGATTTGGATGTATGCTTGGGGTCATTGTCATGTTGAAAGGTGAAATTCCTCTTCATCTACAGCTTTCTAGCAGCTGCCTGAAGGTTTTGGGCCAATAGTGACTGGTATTTGGAACTGTTCATAATTCCCTCCACCTTGACTGAAGCCTCAGTTCTAGCTGAAGAAAAGCAACCCCAAAGCATAATACTGCCATGCTTCACCGTGGGGATGGTGTTCTTTTGATGATGCGAAGTGGGTTTTTTTATGCCAATTGTACCTTTTGGAATTGTGGCCAGAAGTTCAACCTTGGTCTAATTTAGACCATAACACATTTTCCCACTTGCTTTTGGGAGACAATGTATTGTTTTGCAAAGTTAAGCCAGGCCTTGATGTTTTCTGGTAAGAAAAGGCTTTCGTCTTGCAACCCTAGCCTATAGTCCAGACAAACGGAGAATACGGGAGATTTTTGTCACATGTAGTGCACAACCAGTACTTGTCAGAAATTCCTGCAGCTGCTTCAGTGCTGCTGTAGGTCTCTTGGCAGCCTCCCTGACAAGTTTTCATCTTGTCTTTTCATCAATATTGGAGGGATGTCCAGTTCTTTGCAATATCACTGTTGGCCCATATTTTCTCCACTTTTTGATGACTGTCTTCAATGTGTTCTATGGTATATCCAATGCTGGAGAAATTTTTTTGTACCCTTCTGAATGATACCTTTTAACAATGAGATCCTTTTGATGCTTAGTAAGCTGTCTGTGAACCATGGCTTTTGCTGTAGCAGGCAACAGAGTAAATGTCAGGAAAATCCTACTATGACATCTGAACTTTATTTAGAGTTAATCAGAGTCTCTTTAATTGATGGCAGGTGTATACCCACGAAGACTGAATGTTGTAATTAAATCAAACTGGGCTTCGACAAAGTATTAGTTTAAGGGTGTGCACACTTATGCAACCAGCATATTGTACATTTTTAATTTTTTATATTTTTTCCCCTAACAGATTTGTTTGTTTTTCAATTGAATTGTGCAGGTTATAGGCAACATTAAAGGTGGGAAAAGTTT